>NW_024589823.1:5000-305000 GCF_018446385.1 Zingiber officinale
TAAAACCTAAACTTTCTCATTTTTAATAGATAAATATATCCACAACAACTAAAAAGAAAAGACCAACCTAAGTGTTTGTACTCGCTGATTAGAAAAGGGAATTTCAATCTGCTTTATAAACCAACTAATTATTATCATAATACATAAATAAACAAATAATTGTCAAAACAAATTAGATTAGAAAAAACTAGCAACCTGCATTAGTTATTGAAACTATTGAACTAAATTACACTAAAGAAGCATTGGTAAAAATATTAAAACATGGAAAAATAAAAACTAAACGAGAGTCAAGTTATCCAAGTTTTTCTTTTTCCATGTTAAAATATTTTTATCAATAGAAGTTTTCTTATTTTTTTTTTAAGAGTATCAGTGTTTCTTTAGAGTAATTTCTACTTCTCATGATCTCATCTATGCAATGCGGGATCTCATCTATGCAATGCGGGATTGTCACACGGCTAGGTAACGCAGGGAATATGAATTCTCTTTGCAAATTCATTCCTATAAGTGGCGCTCATTGTTAATTTGACCACTCTAGTTTACTAACATTGAATAATTTACTTGTGAACGATGTGTCACTTCTAGATAATATGGCAATTCACATTGGCTACATGTGTGCACGTGAAGTCATTCCCTATTGTATTTGTGTGGGACATTGTCAAACCATCCTCATTCGATGATAGTTATAGTTGTTAGCAATTGTAGATGGTTTCAGGACAATTAGTAGTTAAATCAATTTCTCTCCTTAACCGTGTCATTCGCTATTGTATTTGTGTTGGACATTGCATGTCAATCCATGCTCATTCGAAGATAATTATAATTGTTAGCAGTTGTATGTGATATTGCAGTGTTATATTTATTATTATGTGAAATGTATATTTATTTTAGAACTTCTTACACAGCAAATTTTAACCCATGTGATATGCAACCAACTCTATATATTAAAATAATATTTTAAAATAGTTAGATGGAAGTTGGCATTTGAAACTACTATTAGTTAAAATTTCAAAATATGAAAATATTTAGAAGTATTTAAGATATATATGTATATAGGTGTCATATTATATTTGCTCTTAATTATCTCATTAAAAATTATGCCATGCAAAAATATTTAAATGCAAAATCAAATACTTCATCATTTTTTAAATTTTTTAATTCACCTGAACAATAAACATTAAAAATTAAACCAATTCAAATGCTCTTCATGCTGAATTAATTATTATTTCTAAAATTTATTGATTTTTTCCAACATTTATTATCAATTATTTATTTCAATATGTTGAAACCAAATTGCTATTTGATTTTAACTTTTAAATAAATGTTCAGTCTAGTGGGTATAGATTTTGCATACATCCGCCTAACTTACTGAAGAAGATGATGAACCAATCTAGGATTAGCCATTTCCAAGCGTATTAACACTTTTTAAAGATCATGAGTTGTTTAGGATGTAGATTATATCTATTCCTTGATAGTTTGTCTTGAAACTTATCCCATAATTCTAGGAGAGTTAATACTATTGATAACCAATCCCTTATATTATGTCATCGAAATTTTGAACCAAAGTAAATTCATAAAGAATTTTCACAAAACAATTTAAGATCTTTATATGAACAATTTCTTTTTCATATTTCTAATTACTTTCTTAATCCATTATATCCACTCACTTTCTAAATTCACAGTCAACTTTTTCCCAACTGCCATATATATACAAGTAATCCTTTGAGGCTTATAATCTGTTGTAATTAACAGTTTAAATTAACCTAGCCAAACACGTCCTAATTAAATCACTCTTTTGCTTTAGTTTGTTAAAGAGTTAACAAAATTCTTAAATTTAGCAAATAACTCATAACAAAATGCCTCTATACTCAATGGAAAAGACCATTGATGGAAACCCAAGAAAACACAAATTCATAAGTTTTGCTTTTCTACTTCCTTTTAGACAATCTTTTTGCATTATTTTCTAGGACGTATTTTACTCATTCTATTTGGAATACTAGGTAATTAATTAAATACGAATCATCCACTTAATCTTGGTTTTCAATATTTTCTTTATTTCTTTTATCATGGATTTCTTTTAAATGCTCCCTATTATTACGGGCAACATCATCTCTTTCTTGGTTTATCTTTCCCCAATGTACGTACACACACAATTTTCTCAACTAATTAATTAATTAATTAGTTAATTATAATAATTATATCAGTTAATCACTAATTAATGACTGCAGACCTACTTTTATCAAAATGTACTGCACCAAATCAGCATGAGGAGTCCGGTCGTTGACTTGAAAAGAAGGAAAGTCATTTATAAATAGGAAACCCTGAAAAACTTACAAAAATGTGTCTTCCGGAGTATTTGGATCCTCTACGAGCGCTATTCATCCCAAACCCTAAAAACCCTGAACCCCTAAACCCCCAACCTCCAAACCCTAGTGTGCAAGTTGAGATGCTGAATAGAAGGTTCATCTTCAAAGAAATAGGCCTAGCAAATCAATGATATTTGTTTTCTATCTAAGATGTCCTATTATTCTCTTATGTCTCTTCCCTGTCTTAATAGAAAAGGCAATCTAGTACTACTGTAACAAAAGCTCAGCCAGCACATGTCTGAAAGCAGTTGAACCATAGAGATTATGCTTATATAGGGGAATATGTAAAAACACCCAATTACTCTGCTAGTTGACGGACAGGAAAGTAGTGTCTAGCAACAACAAAATTAGGTTGCATACCTTGATTAAATACTTTGAAAAGTACAGCAAAATTATCTCCAAATTCCATTTAGGTTCAGAGAAGACCTATGCCATAGATGCAACATAAAGAAGAAGAATTCACTCTATCAATTCCAAACAAAAGCTGTGCTACCCACTATAGGTAGTTAAGCATGAAATTTTGACAGAATATAAACATAAAAATAAAAAATATGATTGCTATTTATGAAGAAAAGGGGGCAGCATGCACATGTTTACAGGGCAAAAGCAACTGCAACAATGATTTTTTCAGTAAATCAAAAAATAATATAAGAAATTTGGCGTCTGAAAGATATTTTTATTTCACATGCTACCATATACATGTATACAAAAATAGAAAATAGGTCTTATGGAACTAATATTTGACAAACAGGACCAGTTGAGAGCGATAAAACAATATACATAGTTCAATGATATTTGAAGATATCTTAACAGGTAGTTCATACTATAATCTCAATAGAAGTGGATAACAAGACAAACAGATGAACATTATTTCAAACTCTTAAAAACAAATCAGACAATAAAGAACAGGCTGAAAATGATCATATGTGAAACTAATTAATCAGACTTGGTACATTTACAAATAACTAGCAAAAATTCAAATTGTTTGCAAAAAAAAATAACAATATTTAGAAAATAACAGATGATGATCAATAATAGCAGTCATGTAATACCAGAAGTAAAGGGGCAAAATTATCTTTGTTGTCAGCTAATTCCTCCACAATAAATTCAGTGATAGGAAGCCTGTACCAAAGTACAAAATGATAAACTCAAGTGAAAATGGATCACACAATAAAATAAATGATGCATTTAGAGAAACAAGCAAGGTACCTAAGACCATCAAGACGAGAAGTTTGTCCAAGAGAGTCTGCCTCTTTTCTCACTACATCAAGCTCAAAAACCTGGAATCAATTCAATGCTTAATCTAAAAAGTATGCCTAATCAAGAATCCTAAGATGTAGATTTCTCACCAGCCCAAAAAATTTCTGTATAGAAACACAAGTTTCTTTTTCTAGTTGAGAAATAGCAATTGCTACAGCAACCTTAGAATTTTGATCTGATTGGGAGCATGTGTTTTCAGAATTCCTCAGTTGTTGAACATTATTTGATATACTATGATGGCACCTCCTAAGCAAAGTGGGCATGCAATCCCTAACTACACTCTTAAAATTTAACTTTCGTGAACCCTACAAAACAAATTCAAGCTGTAATAAGTATATTAACACTGATGCTAACTAAAAACCAAGAGTCTTCAAAATAGAGAATTGGAACAACAATTCTTAGTTTTGAGCATTAGTGAAATTCAAATAGATCTTCCTCTGAAATTTGTAGGTAGAGAATATACCAGTAGAAGATTCATTACTGATTCCCTAAGAAGTGACCAGTTTAGTGTTTCTGCAAAATAACTGGAAAACATATTAAAGAAATAGGAGAGAAGACATGAGAGCTAAGAAATGAAAATTTTATTAGAAGCTCGTTACCTTTGTAAAAATTAAGACGAAGTAATAGATCAACCTCTAGGACGTTTACAAGATATTGAAATGCCAGTGAATTTTGTACAGGCTAAACATCAAAGATGGAAGTAATTAGGAATATAAATTTATAAAACCGAAATCAATTCAAATGAGAAGAATAACTTGATCTGGAAACAGTCTGAACATCTAATCCCTAGATCATGGCATAATTGTTTGATTCTTTTTTTATTATTTTATGTGCATGCTTTAGTGTCCATGATGTTTATTAGAATTGTGGAAGGATGAAAAATAGCTAACTTAAGCAGAAGAAAGGGTAATGAGAGACATTATCTTAAAGATTTCAGTGAAACGAACAGATGAGTTGAGAGAAAATAGAGGTATATCACTTTCCCTTGCAAATGTTTGAATAGCAATTGAGAAATCTTGTAACAACTGTTTAAATATCTACCATCATCAAGCAGTTTTCGTTCAAAACTTAAGATTATATGAGGTCGCCTACATGAATCTTATACCATCATTGAATTCAATGCAAGATTACATGACTAATAATATTCAATCAATTAAATCATTTGTAATTTTCCCCCATATTGAAGCTACAAATTTAATCCAATTTCATCCTCGCCAACTCACATAATATCCTTTACAACCAACATGTAACAAAGAGGTTATCCTAATATGATTAGTCAGCTCATCTAGTACTACTGTAACCCTTAATCTCAATCTGTAGCAACAGATAATCATTTGTCATAATCCTAATAACACAAACAGTAGCAATAAGATTACCTTCAAATGTCTAACAGAATGATATAATCACGATACAGAAAAAAACACACAACCTAAACATCACTAAACTCTAAACTCTAAACCCTAAACCCTAATTATTCTCCATTTGAAGCCCTAGGTAATCTCCTTATGCATATTTACAAGTGAGCAAAATTAGGACTTGGCCTCAAATTGATTTGAATATATTATAAAAACTCTAAGTCCTCTTAACAACTTTGGCAGCAAATGTAATGACTAACTATTAGAACTAACAAAAGTGGCATGGTCTCATTATATTGCACTTCTCTCTGATAAAATGAAAATCAAATTTTAAAGACATTAGATTACGACACACAAAAATACCATAATTTTAAAGACATAACGATAAGAACCTACCTTGCAACCAGCAACAATTCTTTGAAAGACAAACTAACAGCTCATGTATCTATACACCAACACTAACCAATTAAGTTTGACAGACGTAGAACCACAAGCAACCAAACCTTCATATCAAATATAGAATCTCAGAAATCATAATATTTATTGACTTGAAACACCGGTTATAAAAACCAAGGATGAAACACAGCCAAATTTCAGCCCGAGTAGAAATGTATGGGCATATAATACCATGATTCATAGAAACAAGTGTGGATAAAAGCCTTCCTCAAAAACAAATCTAAGCCAAAATTACCTCAAATTCTTGGTCTTCACGCCTACAAGTCATATCTCGACTGGTATATGTCAAACAATCCCCGCACAACTTCCAGACCCTAAATCAGGCAATACCGCACATCAAACACCACCAAAAATATAAATAAAAAGAAAGTATAATTAATTCAGAGCAGATCTGATCTCGGACAAACATCTCCTTCGACACATCACTTCCCTCAACACACAAAATTGCAACAACGAAGAGATTGAGGAATCCAAATAATTTGAAGCTACAGAAAAGGAAGGAGAGTTAGAGACAAGATGTTGACCGTCGTTTCAATAAGTTGGCACGACAAGGTCCCCTGCTCCAAACCCTAGGTCTGCTACGATGGACGGACGGCAGGGAAGGAAGAAGATGGACGAACTCGCGAGAGGCGACCACGGCTGTGGATTACTACAAATCAGAAGAGAAGGAAGGAGAGTTAGAGACAAGATGTTGACCGTCGTTTCAATCAGTTGGCGCGACAAGGTCCCCTGCTCCAAACCCTAGGTCTGCTACGATGGACAGACGGCAGGGAAGGAAAAAGATGGACGAACTCGCGAGAGGCGACCACGGCTGTGGATTACTCCAAATCAGAAGAGGAGGAAGAAATGTTTTGGATCAGTGGAATGAGGAGCGACGGAGGAAGGAGAGCTTTTAGGGTTTCGTTATATTGCAGAAGTGGATCTTGCTCGTTAAATTTTAAAGGGACGGAGAAGATTGAGTTATGAGTACCATGCCAAGGATGGAATGGTAATTGTGGCGATACATATGGTAATTGGGGCAGTAAATAAATTTGTGTAATCAATTCTTTGCAACTAACAGAAAAAAATAGTGATTTAAAAAAAAACATTTATTTTAAGATTTTTGTGAAAATTATTTTTTAGGTATATTTGATAGTTATATAAATTAAGCAGATAGATTAGTATATATTTATTTTGTTTAAGATAATGAATATTAAAATTAATTATCTCAGAGGATATAATGTTTTTTAAAAATAAATATTATATATATAAAATCAAACTACTGCTAAACTAAGAAAATATAGAATTAATTTCGATTATCCATTTGATTTGAGATTTTAAATCTGATAAACCATTAAACATTGTTTAAAAAAAATATTTTTATTTAGTCATAGTAATAAAATGATATCGTTAATGAAATTATTTATTTGATTTATCTAATTTTCTATTAATTTAAACTATTTAGTTTATTTAAATTATTCAACTTGCATCAATAATCCAAGTCATTTGCTTGATAAATTTATTAAACATTCGTTTTTAACACAGTTTTTTTTTAAATTTGATTCAATTTCTTTACTAATCATTTGAAAAGTTTATTTAACTCAAATGACTTAAACATTACTACTTAATTATTTTATTCATCTTGAGTTAATGAATAATTAAGGTAGAAAAATAAAAAACTATTTTTATTTCAAACTATCTCTTCAATAACTAATTAATAATATAGGACAATATTTTTAAAAAATTGATTGTTACACTAATCCGCCTTATAATATAATCAAAATTACATTACAATATTGATTATTTTATTTAGTACAATTTTAAAACTATAATGTAATGTAATCTATATTAAAAAGTAATAAAATTTATAATATAATGTCATTTAGATTACACAAGATAATACAGTTTTATAATCTAGATTACAAGGTCAACACCATGTAATCCGATTACATTATGAATTCACAATTTAACTAAATTTAAATATTAAATATATCTTTAGTTCATTTTCGACATCAACCAGTCACCGACCATCCTCCTTCAGTCGTCGGCCGCTTGCCACCCGTCGCCCCCCATCAATCACTAATGTCGTTGTCGCCACAACGCGCCATCTCTGGATATCGTCGACCATTTATAATAATATGAATTATTACATATCTCATACAATACCAGGTATACCGGAGATCTTGCGTGATGCATAGTAATTAATATTTAAAAATCTTTGTGATAAAAATTAAATCTACCGTACCAATGGAGGAGGGTAATTTTTTTTAAAGAAAAATCCCTTTTTAAAATATAATTGTTATAATGTATTTCTATCCTCACATTAAACATATTAAATAAAAATTATATTATCATAATATTTTTTTATATTTATATATTTAAAAACTTTAAAATATATTTATTATATTTATAAATTACTTATTATAAATTAATTTCATAAAAACTTTTTTATTTAACTAGTCTCAAATATCCATAAAAACTATTACAAATGAAATCGGGTGGTGCGGGAAGCATCAGATGATCGAATCTGGGTTTTGATAATGGTAAAGGGTTCAAAGTTAAAGTTGCTTATGGTCTAACAAGTTTGAATGAGATTACAGGAAAAATCCTAAGTGTTCTTAGGCAAAAGTCCTAGTTGTGGTTAAGCAATGGAAACCCCTAGGGGGAGGTAATCCTAGGTTCTAGGGGATGGTAACCCTAGGTAGAAAGTCTTGGCAAGTCGAGGATCTTTGGGCGAAATCCTGGAGTCAGGGACTCTAGGTGAAAATCCTGGTGATCGTGAACCAGGTGGAGGACTGGACGGGTCAGAAATCGAACCTCCAGCGGAAAAGTCATGAAGACTCGGAGCAAAAGCCCAGTCGGTCTGGAGAACCGATTTGGCAACAGGTAAACTCTCCTGAGAGGAGTAGGTGAGAACGCGCTCCCCTATGAGGGAGCAGTAACCGTCGGTTCGACTTAGGGTTTCCGGAGACAAAATTTGAAGTCAGAACCGGACAATCCGATGACTGTTAAATACTTATATTTATCTTATGTTATTGTGCTAACTTTGTGTTACAGGGTATACTTGGTATTTTGGGACTAACGTATCTTTCAAGAAACGAAAAAAAGCTTAAAAGGTTCGGATGAACAGTATCTGAGGCACCCTTAATGAATCTTAGAGGCGGCTCGGGTGGCTTGGCGGAAGGTGCGCACGAAGCCGGCCGAGGGCGCCCTCCAAGACTACTAAAGGTGCCTTGAGTGCTGGATGGGAGGCGCCCTCCATGGAGCTTGGAGGCGTCTTCAGGTGGATAAGTAAAGCAGGTGCAGAGGCTATCTTCTTATCACGCGTCCGAAACATTATCTCGTCCTGTGCCGATTTAAGCCAGGCAGCGGAACGATAAAAATCATCCGTGCCGCCCGACACATTACGATATTTGTTTCCCTGAGAATAGCATCAACTTTATGCTTGGAACACCATCAAACAGGCAGAACCATAATTTTAATGTTCTATATGCTGTAATATGCAGTAACTAACAACTTGAATTTCAAGTTTCGATCTACTGTGACACTAATAAGACTAATTTTTAATCGATGCAGGAGTAATAATATTTCAGTTAAAAAAATTGTGACTTCTAAATCTTCACATGGAAACGAGAGAGAATAGTAAAGCCACAATGTGCAAGTTGAGATGCTGTATAGAAGGTTCATCTTCAAAGAAATAGGCCTAGCAAATCAATGATATTTGTTTTCTATCTAAGATGTCCTATTTTTCTCTTATGTCTCTTCTCTGTCTTAATAGAAAAGGCAATATAGTATTACTGTAACAAAAGCTCATCCAGCACATGTCTAAAAGCAGTTGAACTATAGAGATATATAGGGGAATATGTAAAAACACCCTATTACTCTGCTAGTTGACGGACAGGAAAGTAGTGTCTAGCAGCAACAAACGTAGGTTGCATACCTTGATTAAATACTTTGAAAAGTACAGCAAAATTATCTCCAACTTCCATTTAGGTTCAGAGAAGACCTATGCCATAGATGCAACGTAAAGAAGAAGAATTCACTTTATCAATTCCAAACAAAAGCTGTGCTACCCACTATATGTAGTTAAAAGCATGAAATTTTGACAGAATATAAACATAAAAATAAAAAATATGATTGCTATTTATGAAGCAGGAGGCAGCATTCACATGTTTACAGGGCCAAAGCAACTGCAACAATGATTTTTTCAGTAAATCAAAAAATAATATAAGCAGAATTAAGTTTGGCATCTGTAAGATATTTTTATTTCACATGCTACCATATACATGTTTACAAAAATAGAAAATAGGTCTTATGGAACTAATGTTTGACAAACAGGACCAGTTGAGAGCGAGAAAACAATATACATAGTTCAATGATATTTAAAGATATCTTAACAGGTAGTTCATACTATAATCTCAATAGAAGTGGATAACAAGACAAAAAGATTAACATTATTTCAAACTCTTAAAAACAAATCAGACAAATAACGAACAGGCTGAAAATGATCATATGTGATACTAATTAATCAGACTTGGTACATTTACAAATAACTAGCAAAAATTCAAATTGTTTGAAAAAAAAAATAACAATAATTATAAAATAACAGAGGATGTGATGGCACCTCCTAAGCAAAATGGACATGCAATCCCTAACTACACTCTTAAAATTTAACTTTCATGAACCTACAAAACAAATTCAAGCTGTAATAAGTATATTAACACTGATTCTAACTAAGAACCAAGAGTCTTCAAAATAGAGAATTGGAACAACAATTTATAGTTTTGAGCATTAGTGAAATTCAAATAGATCTTCCTTTGAAATTTGTAGGTAGAGAATATACCAGTAGAAGATTCATTACTGATTCCCTAAGAAGTGACCAGTTTAGTGTTTCTGCAAAATAACTGGAAAGCATATTAAAGAAATAGGAGAGAAGACATGAGAGCTAAGAAATGAAAATTTTATTAGAAGCTCGTTACGTTTGTATAAATTAAGACGAAGTAATAGATCAACCTCTCGGACGTTTACAAGATATTGAAATGCCAGTGAATTTTGTACAGGCTAAACATCAAAGATGGAAGTAATTAGGAATATAAATTTATAAAACCGAAATCAATTCAAATGAGAAGAATAACTTGATCTGGAAACAGTCTGATCATCTAATCCCTAGATCATGGCATAATTGTTTGATTCTTTTTTTATTATTTTATGTGCATGCTTTAGTGTTCATGATGTTTATTAGAATTGTAAAAGGATGAAAAATAGCTAACTTAAGCAGAAAAAAGGGTAATGAGAGACATTATCTTAAAGATTTCAGTGAAACGAACAGATGAGTTGAGAGAAAATAGAGGTATATCACTTTCCCTTGCAAATCTTTGAATAGCAATTAAGAAATCTTGTAACAACTGTTTAAATATCTACCATCATCAAGCAGTTTTTGTTCAAACTTAAGATTATATGAGGTCGCCTACATGAATCTTATACCATCATTGAATTCACTGCAAGATTACATGACTAACAATATTCAATCAATTAAATCATTTGTAGTTTTCCTCCATATTGAAGCTACAAATTTAATCCAATTTCATCCTCGCCAACTCACATAATATCCTTTACAACCAACATGCAACAAAGAGGTTATCTTAATATGATTAGTCAGCTCATCTAGTACTAATGTAACCCTTAATCTCAATCTGTAGCAACAGATAATCATTTGTCATAATCCTAATAACACAAACAGTAGCAATAAGATTACCTTCAAATGTCTAACAGAATGATATAATCACGAGACAGAAAAAAACAAATAACCTAAACATCACACAAACACCACATAGGACTAAATGAAATTCATGTTTGGTTACTGTCAGTAGCAACTTCATGATCAAAAACATTAGCTTCCATTCCCTTTATGTACAAATTTCTTCTGTGTACATTTGGAGTTAGTTCACAAAAAGTGCTGGAACCTCTATTTTTAAGAAAACAATGGAAAGAGCTAATTTTATAAGTTATAACAATTTTAAAATCAAAATTACACAGAAACAAAGGATGTAATAAGATAATGATTTAAAAAATATCATTAGATACATCTTTTAGGGAGCACCAATACTTGCCTTGACCGCCAAATCAAAGTTCAAGTTTTTAACCGCTTCAGCCATGCCATCTATCAAGTTAGAGAACCTCTGGATGATGTGAAATTGGCAGAGTCAAGATTTTCTCATATACCACAATTCAATCAGCAAGATAAAACTACAATGGTCTAAGGTTACAAAATAAATTCATACTTTGTACAAATATATCCAATTACAAAGAGACAAGTATTATATACAAGTTGGCAAAAGGCTGCCCCAACACCCCTGCCAACCCCGTCCTAGGACTAACACATGGGAAAGCTCAGAAGATGCAAACAGAATAAATTCCTATTACAAATTGCTTAATGCATGCATCGGCTAAAACTTTTTGACGTATGCAACAGCAATAAGTTGTAAGACCTCATGTCACTACATGACAACATTTTTTGCTATTTTGTTGTTATTTTTTAGTAAGACCCTTGGCACTACCAAAATAGCAACAGTAGCTATTACACTGATAAAAGCAATAGCCAAGACTATTGTCAAGGATAGAGCTTAAAATGACATATGTAGGCTCAAGGTGCTGTGATAATAATGGTGGCATTGCATCTCTCTAATGGAGCTCTAAGCACATAGGGTTCTGGTAACTTCCCTAAAATAGATGAATGGAACTCCTATTGATCACTTTCATCAATCTTATCTTTTGCCCTATGAACTTGCGAACTTTCAAATAGATGTAGATGTGACCTTATGACCTGAACTGATTCCCTATAAATCATATTACATATATTTGTAGTAATGGCAACGAGAGAGAAAGACATAGTCAGACATATACAGTAAAAGTTCATGCAGAATCCAAATCTGTCACATTTGTATATGTCCAGTGTTCAGGGAAATAAAACCAGATTTAGACAATAGATTGATTGTTCTCCTGCTAATATATAGATATCTTGTAAAGGGAGAACATTAAATGTTCAAAAGAATATAAAGCATTAAAAACAAAGATTCTATCCTATAAAAGAAACCACAACAGGCGCTAGTTTACCATGATGGTAACTGCTGCTATGTAATACTTGCATCAACTTTTAAGTGGAACTCTTACCATGCACAGGTAAGAGAGGGTAGATATCCAAAATTTATACAGGAATATAGAAATGTTTATGCATATGCTCTCTACTATTTTCTAGCATAGTGGCATTCCATGGATCCAAAAAGTGGCATCCAGTGTTTACATATGGAGATTCAGCTCACCAATGGGTCAAACGAATAGCACGAGTCTTTAGCAGCTCCCTCTTCGCTGCCTGATGCAAGATTAAATGGTGACCATGCCTGAAAAGATAGGTACCTGAATTTATCTTTTTGAAAATACACAATAGAACTAGAAATGCAACAAAGTTTCTTCACCTCTTTAACCACAACAAGCTTGCTTATATCACTGGATGATGATTCAAGTTCGTCTGATTTTGACAAGTATACTCGAATTGTTGGGCAACCACGGTTTGATAATGATGATAACATAAACACTTTTCAAAATCATCTAAATGAATATAACAACCATAAGAGGAAGTAGCACCAAGAAATCTAGCATTATTGTGCAAGTTGGGAACAGATTACGACACACAAAAATACAAAGATTTGAAAGACATAACGCCAAGAACCTACCTTGCAACTAGCAACAACTCCTTGAAAGACAAACTAACAATTGTATCTATACACCAACACTAACCAATTAAGTTTGACAGATGTAGAACCACAAGCAACCAAACACTCATATCAAATATAGAATCTCCGCAAATATAAAAACCAAGGATGAAACACAACCAAATTTCAGCCCGAGCAGAAATGTATGGGCATATGGGCATATAATACCATGATTCATATAAACAAGTGGATAAAAGCCTTCCTCAAATGCAAATCTAAGTCAAAATTACCTCAAAAGTCTTGGTCTTCACGCCTACAAGTGGGATCTCACCTAGATATGTCAAACAATCCCCGCACAACTTCCAGACCCTAAATGAAGCAAAATCACACATCAAACACTACCAAAGATATAAATAAAAAGAAAGTATAATTAATTCAGATCTGATCTGATCGGACAAACATCGCCTTCGACATATCACTTCACTCAACACACAAAATTGCAACATCCAAGAGATTGAGGAATCCAAATAATTTGAAGCTACAGAAGAGGAAGGAGAGTTAGAAACAAGATGTTGACCGACGTTTCAATGAGTTGGCTCGACAAGTTCCCCTGCTCCAAACCCTAGGTCTGCTTCGATGGACAGACGACAGGGAAGGAAGAAAATGGACGAACTCGCGAGAGGTGACCACTGCTGTGGATTACTCCAAATCAGAAGAGGAAGAAGATGTTTTTGATCAGTCGGCAAAAAGGGCGACTGCGCTCGCAAGATGTTTTGGATCAGTGGAATGAGGACTTGAGGAGCGGAGGAGGAAGGAGAGCTTTAGGGGCCGTTTGGTGGGGCCGTTTTCTATTTTCATTTTCTTTTTTTTTTAGAAATTACTGTTTGTTTTGTGTTTTCCATTTCCATTTTCTGGAAAATGAGAACTCATTTTCTAAGAAAACAGAAAATGACAAAATATCATTTTCTAGAGAAAATGGAAAACGCGCACAGAAAAATAGAAAACGGGAAAACGCGACGTAACCTTGCGTTTCTGTCCTAAGCCTAGTTTCTTCTCTCCACTCTCACTTTCCTCCCGAGCCCCTCTCCCGTGGTCTAGCTCCCTATCACCGCCACCCATCCCTCTTCTTCCCCTCTCCACCGACACCCCTCTTCCACTGCCAGATTCACCACCGCCTCTTTCATCCTTTTCCTCCCTTCCTTCTTTCCTTGTAGCGACCACGCGGCTCGTCGCCTTCCCTAACCTCGCGCTGAGAACGCACCCCTCGTCATCCCCGTCGTCGTCGTCGCCCTCTGCGCCATCGGGCTAGGGTTCTTCTCTGAGTCCGCCCCACTGCCCTCCCTCTCCGATCGTCTCGTCATCCCCGTCGTCGCCGCCCTCTGCGCCATCGGGCTAGGGTTCTTCTCTGAGTCTGCCCCGCTGCCCTCCCTCTCTGATCCAGAAGCCACCTTCTCGTTCTAAAAGCTCCAGACATCTTTGGTTTGGATTCGTAAGATTCATCATTTCCTTCCTCCTTTTTCAGTTCATCTTTGTATTTGGATGAAGTATGGAATTTGAAATGAATAGAAATTTTGAAGAAGAAGTATATTTGACCTAATCTCGAATGCTCAAGTTTGTAGATGTTCCACAATCTAACAGAAGCGTGATCAATGTGTGTTCTAACAGAAGCATGATTTTTTAATTTGTAATTTCTCACCAGTTAGTTTTATTATCTCCTTTTTTTTCCTATATAGTTGTTCAGATTGAGGTTGTTTGATGGCAATTGGTTTTTCGTTTTGTTCAATTTGAGAAATGTGGGAATTTTCAAGGAGAGGACATAAAAATGTTGTATTTTTATACTTATAAAATGGCTATGATTATATAATAATTTTTTTTACAAAAATAGATGGAAAGTTGTGTTCTTTATGTTGGAGTCAACCATTAGAATTGTTAGAATATGTAGGTTTAGTCTCACAAACTATATCTAGTCATTATGAATTACATTGGAGTTCATAAATCTATTTGTGATTATTCTCTTTTTACTTGAATAAAACAATGCATATCACAAGTACCATTGTCTATTGCAACTCAATCTCAGGACCTTGTTTTCTCTACATTGGGGCATCAACTTACTAGATGAAAAGGTTAAAACTTGGATGTACATTCCAATTTTTTTCTCTACATGCTTGTAACTTGCTTAGGGTATTGCTTTGGGTATTACATTTTCTAATATATGTTGCTCTACATTTTTATGTCGCCTTTAATATTGGCAATTTTTAGAGATTACATTATGGGAGGGCATAATCCAAGTATCGAAATTGAGAAGTATGATTGGTCAAAGACAAATGTTGCCATGTTTGTCGATATCATTTATGAAAAAGTGAAGCACAATAAGCTACAAACATCTACCTTCACTAATACGGTTTGGGAGGAGATCAACAAAAAATTATATCAGGTTACGAACAAGAATTATGGTGTAGAAAGGCTCAAAGGTAAATGGAATCGTCTACGCACAAGACAACGTCTTTTTGCAGCATTGCTTGCGCATACTGGTGTGACAATGGATCCTGACACCAATAAAGTGAATGCTCCAGGGGAAGTGTGGGCAGAATTTTATCTGGTAAATACTTATATCTAATCAAATATATAATTTTATTGTATGTTTATGTATAATAAAATGCATTTTTTTGTAATCAATGCAACAGAAAAATGAAAAGGAGTATAAGTCAATACGAAAGGAAGGATGTGATCATTTTCACATTCTTAGTGAAATTTTCGGCGGGACAACTGCAACTGGTGATATGCATAGAGCTTTTACTCAATTACCTCCCACATCTGATGAAGAGAGAGAGCTCGAAGAAGCATTCATTAACAGAGGTGTCAGCTCATATGTTGAAGTTGTCGATGACGAAAACGAGGACGTTGGAGGGGAACCTAACAATCGCCGACGTCGTAGTACATAATCAACTGAGAGTCATCGACGTAAAGATCCTAAGCATTCAAAAACTGAAAAATATGATGCTTATATGGACAAGTGGAGTGATACCTTGCAACACCTGAGTCAAGAATCTATTGCTAGGCAAAAATACCTGGATTTGAGGGCTGCTAAGTTAGAACACGAACAAGAAATTTCTTCCTCTACTGGAACGAGCGGGTTCAGTGATCCTTACTCTATAGATATGTGCATGCAGGTTTTAAATCAGATGGATGACTTATCAAACCAAGTGTACACAAAAGCTACAGAAGCTTTCGGTAAACCTTGGCTACGAGAGGTTTTCATGAAAATTCCATCAAATAGGAGAGCTGGATGGTTGGATTGCCTCAATCTCGACCGTGTGTAGGGTCATATGTTGACAAGTTCATGGGGATTGCTTTTATTACCTAGCCGGAGACTTTTTAAGTAATGATGGTTTTTGATTTTGTGACTTGAATGTGTAAGACATATTTGCTATTTTGTGGATTGAATGTTTAAGACATATTTGATATTTTGAAATTTAATGTTGATGACTATGTCATGCTTTTTAAATTTTAATTGTTTATTGGTTTGCCTCAATTCATAATTAATTTTATACATGTGTGCGGAGTTTAATATCGATTTATTGCAGATCATGTCAAACTCTGATGATGAATCTGATGACTATGATGAATTAGGCCCAGATATCAATTTGCTTCTTATTTTGAGCCATGCAAATGATTTTTTTCATGAAATGACTCAGTTTCATAGATCTATTGATCGGATGCCTTGTCGAACGTCATCTCTTACTGGGAGGATATATATTCAAGAAATACTTGATGGGCACCCTCAAGTTTGCTTTGATAATTTTCGTATGTCGAAACATGTGTTCGTGAATTTTTGTAGGACATTAAAAGAGATGAATCTATTACAAGATGGAAAGAAAGTTACTGTTGAAGAAGGTGTCGCTATGTTCTTACTAATCATCGGGCACAACACACGACATCGAATATGTGCAAATCGATTTCAACATTCATTGTACACTTGTAGCAAGTGGTTCAAACGAGTTTTACGAGCTGTTTGTACATTGGGCACACATATTATTCGACCATATGAACACAATGGTGTCCATCCTCGCATATTGCATAATCTAAAGTGGTTTTCATATTTTAAGGTATATATTTTACCCTAATGTATCTAGTTACATTAACAACATATCTTTACTAAGACATTGTGTATTTTTAGAATTGTCTTGGAGCTATTGATGGAACTCACGTATCGGCATGGGCACCGACATCAATTCAAACATCTTTTCGTGGTAGAAAGGTTATTGTCACACAAAATGTGATGCTTGTATGCGATTTCGATATGCTTTCTACAGTGGTGTATACGGGCTGGGAGGAGACAGCAAATGATTCAAGGGTGTTCATAGACGCTTTGACTAGGCATGAAAATCATTTTCCTAAACCTTGCGGTGGTAAGTAATAGAAAAAATTCTCTATATATATTCATTTATGTAGGTATTTTACATTATTAATTAATATGATAATACTATCACAGATCAATTTTATTTGGTTGATTCTGGTTACCCAAATATGCCGGGGTTTCTTGCTCCGTATCGAGGTCAACGCTATCACTTGAGAGATTATCGACGGCAAGGCAGACCAAGGGGGAAGGAAGAGTTGTTCAATTATAGGCATAGCACATGTCGTAATATTATTGAGCGATGCATTGGGGTGCTTAAGGCAAGGTTTCGAATTTTAAAAGATATGCCAAACTATCCAATTACTAGCCAAAGATTAATTCCACTTGCATGTTGTGCGGTGCATAATTTCATACGTCGGCATCATGCAATGGATAATTTATTTATAGAGAATTCATCTGAAGATATGCTCATGTCTGGAGTTGAAGATAGTTTTGGTGATCAAGAGCCGATTCCAATTGATCCAAGCCAAACAGCTTAGATGGGACACATACGTGATGACATTGCAAGCCATATGTGGAATGATTATGTGGAGCATCATCCGTAATTAGCTAATGTCTGGTTTCAGCCTTTTATGGCTCTTGATTTTGTTATGAATGACTGTTATAATTGGCTGTTTTTTGTTTTTGAATTTTGGTTGGGAAGCATTTTGTTACAATCTGTAATTAGCTCAGATGGGAAGCTTGTTGTTACAATCTGTGGCTCTTGATTTTTGTGAAGGAATAGAAAAGAAAGTTGTTGTTACAATCTGTGGACTTTCTTTGAGACCTACAAATTTGAAAATTAATGTCTCAAGTACATAGCATATGTGAGAGGAGTTTGGAACTCTGAATGTTGTGAGGATTGCTGCATATGAACTCTGAATGTTGTGAGGATTACTGCATATGTTCTTTTTTGCTTATATGATCCTTACTTTTTTTATTTTCTTTTTTGCTGCATAGTTCCCCTCCTCCTCTAGTCATTAAGGTAACAAGCAGTCTTGTTGAAATGATTCAACTTGTGACATCTTATTTCAGAGGTATTGATCTAATTGAGGCATTGCGTGTTGGTGCAGCGGAGACCGGCAAGAGGGGGGTGAATTGCTGAAAATAAAATTTAAACTATACCCTCCTCGTACTTTCAACTCAGTTAGTGCAATAGTTAACAAAATAATAAAACAGTAAAAGAAAGACACAGAAGAATTAACCTGGTTACAACCAAGGAGGTTGTTAATCCAGGGCAATAGAAGCGCACTAAAAGAAACTCTCCTTTGCTGAAGGCGGAGAAGCCTTTTACACTTTCAAAAGCTCAGAACTATTGCTAGGAAACACTACAGATTGAATGCTTGAGTTGTTGTTGAATTCCTAGCTCCAGGGGCCTTTTTATAGCTCCTGGAAATTCTATCCCGAAGGTCCAAGGCGCCTCCAACAAGGTTCAAGGCGCCTCCACAGCTCGGTCAGCGGATAGAACTCTATCCGAACGAAAACGATCATTTTGACCTATTGAAGGCGCCTCCAATCAGGCTGAAGGCGCCTCCAGCCTGGCTGAAGGCGCCTTCAACCTGGATGAAGGCGCCTTCAAGCTGGAGGCGCCTCCGGTCAGGTTGGAGGCGCCTCCAAGCTGGCAGCTCAGCTATTTTGACTTCGTTTCCAGCTTGTTGCGACTTCCGATGCTCCGATCTTTTGGGTGATTGTGGCCAACCGAAATAAGGCTCACCCGAACCCAATTTCCGGCCTTCTCCTCGAGCAGCCTTCCGTCACGGCTTAACGTCTCTCGAACGTCGCGCACGCTCTTCACGCCCACCAGAGTACTCTTCCGCAGCTCTCTCGTCCTTCGGACGCACCGAGCCCGTCGGCTCCCTTCCCGTGTCGTCATTCTCGCTAGCTGCGTCTTCCGCTCGACTTCCTGTGCTCCTAAGCTCCTGCACACTCAGACACAGAGATCAAATACAGCAGGACCTAACTAACTTGGTTGACCACATCAAAACTATCACGGGGTCCAACATTGCGCCTCCAGATGGAAGTTCAGAAACGCCTTCATGAACAACTACATGTATCTTTTATAGTTGAGTTATGAGCATGCTCTTCTATTATTTTATTTCTTTTTTGTATCTTTGACATGATCCAGACCATAAATTTATGGAATTTTATTTGGTATTTTTCTCAACAAACAATTGTTAATGAATGTTGCGTGATTGTTGATTTCACATCTAACTTCAAAAAACAAGCAGCAGCCTCAAGCGTTAAACTGTATTTGTCCCAATTATTCTTGTTCAACTCACAGCTGTATCCTCGATAATATTTTTTGTATTCTGTACCAGCAACAGCTAATTCTCTCTCATTATTTTCAACAGATTCAGAGAAATCTACAACTCAGAATTGAGGAGCAAGGGAAGTACCTGCAAGTGATGTTTAAGCAGCAATGCAAGTCAACCATGAACAAATTCAACACTCTTTCCACTACAGAAGAGCCATCAAGTGTATCTTCTGATCCGATTGACATGGCTGCGAAGACCGATACCAAAAAGTTCCAAGCAAACAACTACCAAAAGGAAGATGCCAGAGCTTGATCCTTCAAATCCAAGTAATGCAGATGCTATCATCGGGTGTAGATTTTTCAGTCTCACATTGAGATGGTGGCAGGTTTTGGGAAAACCATTTCAAGTTGTTGTATAAGGTGGCAATGTCGCATTGTGCAGGATGAAGACTAGTCTTTTTTGTTCAAGACAATTATGCCATAAAATATGTTGACTAGAGATATTTATTCCTTCAATAAAAGTGTTAATGCAATGAGTTGTGCGTTTATGAAAGAATCATTTGATGTTTTGAATTTGGATTCTATGTTTAAGGGTTAATTTGACTGGAGATAATTATCATAGCTTTGTTGCGCGTGTTAAAACCTTGCTCTTTTCTGTGTTACTCTTTGCCGTAAGTGTCTACACATCAATGTTAGAAGATGTGTGTCTGTTTGTTTATAAATAAATTTACAACAATAACTAGACATCAATAACACTTAATAGTTATAAACGAAATAAATATATGATCTTTGCAGAGCAAGTGGCGCATTGAAGGGACATTGCAAAATTCTCAGATATAAGTATAAACAATTAGAAAGATCAAATCCAGGAAAGCAACCTAAACATAAATCTAGTTTAAAAAACTTAAATCTAGTATAAAATAACATTCATATATAAATCTATTTTTTTTCCATATAAACATACCAAACGTATTTTCCAGTTTTCTTTTCTAGAAAATAGAAGTACTGTATATCATACCAAACACATTTTCTGTTTTCTAAAAACAGAAACAGAAAACAGGAAAACAGAAATAGAAAACAGAAAATAGAAAATATTTTCCAAACCAAACGCCCCTTATGGTTTCGTGATCGGGAGGTCTAATTGTAATATTGCAGAAATAGATCTTGACCGTTAAAATTTAAAGGGAAAAAGGAGTTTAAGTACCATGCCACCCTTATGAGGATCTATCATGAGGGTGGAATGGTAATTATATATGCGATAAGTAAATCATAATGAATATCTTCCTTGTTTAATGGGACGGTAAATAAATTTGTGTAACGAATTTTTTACAACTGACAGCGCAAAAAAAAAAAAATTGATTTTAAAAAAAAATCATTTATTTTAAGACTTTTGAAAATTATTTTTTAGGGCATATTTGATAGTTATATAAATTAAGGGGATAGATTATGATATGTTTATTTTGTTTAAGGTAATGAATATAAAAATTAATTATCACATAATGTTTTTTAATAAACAATATGTATATAAAATTAAACTATTGCTAAACTAAAACTAAGAAAATATAGAATATTTCGATTATCTCCATTTGATCTGAGATTTTAAATATGATAAAACATTAAATATTTTTTAAAAAATATTTTTATTTAGTTATAGTGATAAAAATGATATCATTAAAGAAATTATTTATTTGATTTATCTAATTTTTTCAATTAACTTAAATTATATAGTTTATTTAATTACTTAAATTATTCAACTTGCATCAATAATCTAAGTCATTTGGTTGATAAATTTATTAAACATTCATTTTAACACGGTTTCTTTATAAAATTTAGTTCAATTTCTTTAATAATCATCTGCCAAGTTTATTTAACTCAAATGACTTAATAGATTTGACTAATTTTATCTAATTAATTTATTCATCTTAGTTAATGAAGATAGAAAAATAAAAATTTATTTTAATTCAAACTATCCAATAAAATAAATTTATTATTTTGAAACAATATAAAAAATATCAATGACTAATTAATAATAAAGAATAATATAAAAAACTGATTATTAGGTCGAGTACACTATAAGTCATGTTGGAGATTTTGCATGGTGCATAACAATTATACGCATATGAATATGCAGAATAAAGATAGGCTTTCGGATTTATACGTCAATATACAGGATAAAGATATAAAGATGTGCAGACTATATATATATATATATATATATATATATATATATATATATATATATATATAATTTTAGAAGTATATGAATTTGAATATTAAATATTTTAAATTATTATGAAAATAAGTTTTAGTCCACATTTATTTTCCATGATAATTTTATTTTGACTCATAATTTAATTTTTTATTGATAGAAATTAAGTTTGGTTAATAAATTTAAATTATTTATTGCTTGTACTAATTGATATTTTTAAAAAATACTTTAAAAAATTAAAAACATATTTAATATCGTGCTATTTATTTATCTCTAAATTTTTACTGCTTCGTTATCTTTTTACTGCTTCATTATCTTGTGCCCTTGCTCTCTATAAGTTATTAT
Organism: Zingiber officinale; assembly: GCF_018446385.1. NCBI lineage: Eukaryota > Viridiplantae > Streptophyta > Magnoliopsida > Zingiberales > Zingiberaceae > Zingiber > Zingiber officinale. Next base: position 27,324 of record NW_024589823.1, read on the forward strand.
CCATACTCCTTTTTTTTATATAATTTATCGTCGATATTTACCAGCTAAATATTTTTGTCTAAATAAATTTAATTAATAATTTATCAAAGTTAAAATTGATAAAAATATAGCACGATACATGAAGCTCTCACTAATGCAAGATCCTGGGGGAAGGGTCTTCCTCTTTGAATACAGTGACTATATCTATTGCTCGACCGATTGGTGTAGCTTGCACTAATGATCTAACTTAGGTATTATAAACGAGATTCACCCTTCCCTCCCCCCCCCCCCCCCTCGTTCGTTTTCAATCCTACACGAGCTTGTTAACTCTTGATCACGCAACAATAATTTTACCGCTATATCAAGACTTCCCTCTATCGAAGTTAAAATTGATCGATAATTTATTTTAAAAAATAGTAATTAAATTGTATACTAATAGTATTACAATAATTTATTACTTGTTGTCAAATTAGCTGGTATTTATAATATTTTATTGACAAAACTTAATATTATTTATTTAATTAAAAATATTTATTAGACAATATATATATTATATTTTAATAAATTATGCTCAAAATTTTAACATAATTTTTTATTTTTAAAATTTTACTAATAGAGAAGTGGGATTTAGGAAAGACCCAAAATAATTTTTTGCTAAATTATCCTTTCAAATTTTACTAATAAAATTATATGTCCCTAATAATATTTTTAATCTTTAATTTTTAAGAAAATATTAAGGCTTTAAAAAATTATTCTGCAAGGGCCTCATTGAGATGGTAGTGAACCTACCGTAACATTTTTTGGGGGGCATTGTTTGCTATAGGTTACATACATTACAATGTATACTGGAGAGCATGTATAGATGGTAAATTTTTTTTGGAAACAATTCTCCTCTCAAAATATAATTATTATAATGTGTTTCTATCCTCGTATATTGATATTGAACCTATGAAATAAACTATTGTATGATTTTTTTTATTTATATATTCAAAAAATTAAAAACATATTTATAAATTATTAATTGTAAATTAATTTCATAAAAAACTTTTTATTTAATTAGTCTCAAATATCCATAAATAATATTATTGGGGTAAACTACCTCATGTTAAGGTTGCCTAGATTTTGGGTTTTGATATTCGATAATATGTGAGAACCAAGAGGTTCATATGATGAACCAAGAGGGTTAGGTTCATGTGATGAACTAAATTGGATTAAGAGTAATCCTAATTAAGCTAATTGAGTTAGACTCAATTTGGTCATGTGTTAAATGAGTCTAATTAGATTGGATTCATCGAGTCAATTTAATTCAATGAATATAGATTCATTAAATTAAATTGGTTTGAATCAAATGGTTAGATTTGATCAACCATGGGAGAGGAGAGGTCAATTTTGACTTGACTTGAGAAGGGAAGATGAAAGGTCAAGTTTGACTTGACCAATGTCACCTCATTTGTGAGTTGGCATAGAGTGGGCCAATGATGATATTCCACATCATCAAGGATAGTACATGTGTATGCCACCTCATGAGGGAGATCAAGAGTTGTGACTCTTGGTATTCCATGGAGTTTAAAAACCCCTCTTGAAGTGGTCGATCACTTGATTGTGTGAGTTACAATTTTGTGATTCATTCACTCCTTCTTCCTCCTCTCATCTTCTTCTCTCCCTCTCCTCCACCTTGGCCGAAACCTCCTTGAGTGCTAGCACACTTAAGAGGTTTTCTCCACCTAATTGTTCGTGTGGATACACATAGAGGGGTGTTCACTTGACACCCTTGAGATCCGGCATCTTCTTGGATTAGCGGGATAAGCGAAGGGCTTCGCATCAAAGGTATAAATCTCTACCATGCAGATCTAGAGTAGATCTAGGTTAGAAAACATGTACACGAAATTTTTATCTTCACACGGATCCGGTGGCATGGGACTTCGGGGTTTCCTCAACGCAAAAAGTGATTTTTGCGGCTCGAAAGTCCCAACAGCTAACTAGCTACATCTGCGATGGGGGTCCCTGCTGCTCGCAACTCCAGCTATCACTACCTATGAGTGACCGAGTGGGAGCACACAGGACAAGCGACATCAACTCCAGCAACCACTCTCTCGAGTGGCCGAGGATGCGACCCTGATCAACGATTCTCTCGACCGCAAGGGAGAATTGTTCGTTGGCATGCATGCCATGATATGATGCGTCAAATGCAACAGTCATCATACAAATATAAGTAAAAATTAGGTATGCTACATGAAGCCAACATGCTCAATACAATACATAAATAAACAATCAGTCATCATACCAATATATGTAAAAATTAGGTATACTACATGAAGTCAGCATGCTCAATATAGTATATAAATAAAATAGCAGTCTAAGCATACAACCATGGTATCTAGTATCTGCTACCTATCATGAACAACAAATAAGAGATTGTATAGATATGAAAATGAATATCTCAAATATCACGTGGAAGTATCAAGCACAAGAAAAATAAGAATGGAGTCAAGGTAAAACAATCCTTATCCAAAAATAGTTCATGCACAAAGTTCAAAGAACTATAGAATCAAGGTAAGAAGTACTCGCCTCGAATGTAGAGTATCCAAATTGTCTTCAAGTCCAAAGTCTGCCTCGAGCTCAAGTCCTACAAGTATATGACACGAAACCGATCTAAGGATCTATAAATCATTTAATCAACCTATTGATTATATTAGTTCTTTACTATCTAACTCTCGGTCATCTAATTAATTTATCTAAATTAATTATGAATACCTAATCAATTAACTTCATTTACTATTCAATTTCACATGGTGCCTACAAGTATTCATCAACCATAGCTTCCTCATAAACCGATAGCAACTTTGACTAATAATAGTTATGAAATTAACTATTCATTAATCAATTAATTGGAAGTCACTAGATTAATTAATCCATTCAATGACATAAATTTAATACCAATTAAACCTTCAAATTTATTAATTATTGGATAAGTTCCATGTCTCAACTATTAAACTATTATCCATCATAATCAAAATGGTTTAAGTAATAATTAATCGTTACCCAACCATTGGTTGATCATCTCCATTACCGACCGCCGACCACATACCACCAACCTCCAACCATTAGGTTCTGTACTCGATCCTATGCCATCGTCGACTGCGTGGCCATATCCGAGCATCTGGTCATCCTGACCTGCTTGCTTCCACACAAGTATCCGATCACCCTGACCTGCTAGAGGCCTCCCACGAACATCCGATCACCCTGACCTACTCCGGGGAGGCTTGGAGCAGGTCAGGATGACTGGATGCTTACGGGAGGCCTGGAGCAGGTCAAGGTGACTAGATACTCGCGGGGGAGGCGAGTAGGTCAGGATGACCGGATGCTCGCAGTGAGGCCCGAAGCAGGTCAAGGTGGCCGAATGCTCGCGGGGAGGCTTGGAGTAGGTCAATGTGATCGGGTGCAGATGCTTGCGGGGAGGCCCAGAGCAGGTCAGAGTGACCAGATGCTTGCGGGGAGGCCCGGACCATGAGAGTAATTGTGGTCCTTCGTTTGAGGGAAGGATTGTTGGGGTTCAATCAAAGTCTCACATTGGAAAGATTTAGTAAAGATCATGGGATTAAAAGGATGCAAGATATCTCCATTGACATGAGGTCTTTTGGGTAGAGCCCAAGAGCAAAGCCATGAGGGTCTAGGCCCAAAGTGGACAATATCATGTTATTGTGGAGATATGTGGACATCCTTTGGGCGCAACATATGGTATCAGAGCACCGGAAGTCCTTTCAGCATGCTTTTGTCCTCACTCGCACGCATCCTGGAAAACTTCCCAGGAGGTCACCCATCCTCAGATTTCTCCAAGTTAAGCATGCTTAACTTTGGAGTTCTTACGTTTGGACTTCCGAAAAGGAAGGTACACCTTGGTGATATGGATAATACCATATAACCTTTTAAGCTATACTTAACCAGAATCTTAGAAACGGGGTATTACAATCACCCTCACTTAAAGAAACAACGTCCTCGTTGTGTAACCACGAATCGCACCATAAACAAATCCCAGAATCTCCCTCGCTAGGTGGTGCCCTCGGTGCTCCTGCCACAGGCACATTCACGGTCGCAAGGTTGCTCTGATACCATCTATAAAGGCCCGACCCTGGCGGGCCCCATCCGACCGAACCGGGAACGCCACTAGAATTGCCCATCGGGTTGACGACTAGTTCCACAGACCACCGGAAGTCCTTTCAGCATGTTTTTGTCCTCACTCTCACTCATCCTGGAAAACTTCCCAAGAGGTCACTCATCCTCAGATTTCTCCAAGTCAAGCACGCTTAACTTTGGAGTTCTTAAGTTTGAACTTCTGAAAAGGAAGATGAACCTTGGTGATATGGATAGCACAATCTAACCTTTTAAGCCATACTTAATCAGAATCTTAGAACCGGAATATTACACCCAGTGGTATAGCCACGCAAGGCAATGCTCCTGCCTCCTCACCTTCTAAAGAGGAGCCTAGGGTTTGGAAGAAGAAGAAGAAGAAAGTCACCATCAACACACCCAGCCTGCTCCCAACGGACCTCCCCGCGACCCAAGTTGCACTAGGGTTGATCGCTCTGCCTTTGCCAAGCAGCGTGGGGTCGGTGCTACCTCCTACCTCACCAACTCCCTCGCCCTGTCCTTCAGTGACTATTCCTACTTCGGCTTCCGCTCGTCGCCCAGAGGAGCCCGCTCAGGGGCTGACTGCCACCTACATGTTTCCCTCATGCAAAAGGGACTCGACGATCAACCTAAGACCCTCCGGAGCTCCAACATATCATACGATTGATTGGCGAGTATCATACGACTGATTAGTGAGCAACAATCTTTTATTTTTTTCCGGCAAACAACCCTTTATAAATAACTTTTTCCCCTTTTTTCCAATAACAATAACAAAAGGAGTAAATTGGTTATTTCTTCTTTCATATTTTATTAATTGAAGGAGAGTTGTAAAGTATAAATTTTATTTTATTAGATTGTTAGTTAGGATTATTATTTAAATCAAAATGGATATCTCATATGTAAGAATATTAAATATTACGAGGAAATGATATCACAAATGATTCTTTGACTTTGAGCTCTGGAGATTGATGAATCACTGCTAAATATTTTATGTTGTATTATTTTTTTTAATTTATTGAATTTGTCTCCTCTAATTGAAAATTCTGGATACGCTATTGATCCAATCATATCGAGAATTAATTAGTTCAAAAAACTAGTTGATGAAAAAAATATGTATTAGTTTTAAAAACTTATTACTGTCTCCATGATTAAAAAAAAAAAAACCGCTCCCTACAAACCTCAACACTCAACACTTATTGTTAATTAATTTCTAGTCTCACTCATATCATTAATTTCAATAGGAAAAAATAAATTTAAGTTTTCATTATTATTTTTAAATTAAAAACCTCCAACCTAGTATGGTATCTATAATAGTTCAAATTTTTTTATTAAATTTTTTAGTTTCACAAACCTCTCTAAATTTTTTGCATGGGAAATGCCTATGTTGGCGTTGTTTGAGAATTCTGTCAAACTTAAGGGTGCAGGTCAGAAAATCTGACAAAAAAAAAAAAAAAAAAAAAAGGAAAAGAAAGTAAACGAAGGTTTCGAGTGGTTGAAACAGGATTGAACCGTCGTTCCCCACGAGAGCGTGACGAGAGAAGCGAGATAGGTCGCTAAGAGGAGCACACGGAGAGTGTGCTCTCTCCTTGTGCAAATAATCGAAGAGAAAGAAGCACGGCACGGCACGGCAGTTGCTTTTCTTCTTGCTTTCGGGGAATGGCGTCGTGGAAGCCCCTCCTCCTAATATCCTTGGACTCCAATGCCCATCTCAAGCATTCCGCCTTCTTCCAACTGGTAAGGGACGCCTCTCTCTCTCTCTCCCCGTGATCTTGATCCTGATTCAACAATTGATTGACAGGCGACAATCGGTTCCAATGGAAGACCTTCCAATCGAACTGCGGTCTTCCGGTATGACCCGTACTATTGCGCATCCTTCTTGTCTCAATTTCATCAGCCAATAGTTTGGGCGGAAGTTGTTGATTGATTTTGCTGTCTCTAGATGATTTCAGGAGGGTACGGATATGGTTCACATAAGTACCGATCTCCGCAGCGCCAAGGTAACTTACACGTATTAGGAGTTTTTGGAAGAATTGTATGTACTCGTTCTTTGTGCTTGCTTTCGTTGATTGAACAGATTCAGGAGATTCAGCATTGCCATTTCGGAGAGGTAAATCGTTCGGGGCATAATGCGATTAGGGCCATCATTCCGCATAATGCGATTTAGTTACATATAAGGTATGACCAACTCTAAATTTCCTCAGTGCTGTAAGTTCAATATTTATGATCTTTGTTACATCTGAGGTATAGCAAATTATGGATTGCCTAAGAGATGGAAGTTCACTTTTACTGGATTTGTTTGGTTTTCATTATTAGCATGTGATTGTATCAGGTCTTTACTAGGGTTAGAGTACCTAAGAAAAGGTACATAAATGATTTATCAATAAAGTATTCTTTGGAAGGCCACTAGCATAATTTCTACTCTTCTATTATTGTTGTTTCAGACTTTTTGGTGTCTGTAAAATGCTTGAGAAGGCGAGATGTGCCATCATTCCAAGCATTGTATCGAATTGATGGTATTTGGGAGTTTGGGGTGGGTATAATTCTTAGTTGGTGTCATGTTAAAGGAGAGGAATTAACAAGCTCATATTGTTGTTAGGTGTTCCTAGAGTAGAGGGGAGGGGATGATGATTCTAGATGAAATCCAGTGTCGTGCATTGTTAGATGGTTTAATGAATTAGTTTGTTCTTGCTTTTTTATAGAAAGAAATGTTGAAACTGATTTTGCTCATTTCCTTACCTTCACAGTGCTGATTGTCTGAATCTTCAGAATTTGGACTGTTATAATTGCCCAGGTAGCATGCACATAAATTTTGATTCCCTGTCTATAGAAAAATCATACTCTAACTAATATTTCCTTTTTCATGCTTGTTGATAAGTTTTCTACTTTTTGGACTCGTTTGTTTCAAGAATCTGATGTGGTTGCCTCAGCCTTGGCATTGGCATAAAGCAGAATGCATTTTGATAATTTATCTCGCCAGCTGACCGCAATCAATAATATCTTTCTAGCATCTATTAGTCTAGCTGATCTTTTGCTATGGTTTTAACTATAAATTTTTTTATGCAGAAAAGGGAGAAAGCATGGTTTGCAAGTTCTCCGAAATCACAATTACAGTACTTAGCCCCTACTCCTAGTTTTCCAACTATTGCTATCAATGACCCTGGTGAAGAGATAGAACTCGATCCATCTGAAGGCCCAGTTGACGTGTTTTGTCTTTTGATTTTTGATCCAGATCAGGTCAGTAACTTAAATATCAATAACTTCTCTTCTCAATTTGTGTGAATTTATTTTTCATATGATACCGGAGTCGCATGGAAGCATGTCATCACTATGCTACTCCACTATAAATCATTTTTCTCAAGGCTTTCCGTTGAAACTTTGCATCATATTCATTGAACTCAGGTTGACTACTTGAATTCGAGAAGCAATGAGCGACTTATCTTTACATCCAAACCAAATGGGCCTAGCCGCAAATTATGGATGTCTCAGCAAATCAACCCATAATGTTTAGCATGTATGAATGTTCCAATTATGTTTTTATCTCTTCTTTCATATTCCACGACATTTTTCCTATGCAGAAGCATATATTCTATTGACAATTATCCATATAGTTTTTCGCCTCGTAGCTTTCTCCTTCCAGGTTGTTGCTGCCAAAAGCAAAAAATGGAGGTGCTTTGGATGATATAGTGCACCCATTAGGCACCCATTTGACGACTATCTTCCAAGTTTGACCATTTAAAGCATTGGAACGTGTTGCAGTAGTCTTCAGGGGAAAATGGCTTCAGAACTAAGAAACAAGACTGTATATATCCTGATTGTGTCGACTTTCATTTTATAGAGTATGCTAATATGTTTAAGGTCACAGCTGCATCTCGTAGTTGCACGTGTTTCGAACATCGTTGCGCGTGTTTCGAACATAGGTGACCATGTCGGGTGGCTGGCGATCGGCATCCATGGCCAGAGAGCGTCGACGACCACGTCGAAAGGCCGTCGGTCGACAGTCGTGGCAGCCGCGTTGTCACGGCAAAGAATGCACGACAATGAAATCATGAAGAGGAAGATGAGAAAAAGGTTGATTTAAATAAAAAAATCTTTTCTTGCATCATTAATCAATTCTGTGTTTGATTAATTAAAACGTAACAGAATGAGTTCGGTTCACCTGAATCGAGCCGGGTTTGGTATAAACCATTAGTTAATTTAACCTCATCAGATTGACCCAATCAAGCTCAACTCGAGTTCAAATCATTAATTTATTTAACAAAATCAGAGTTTGATTCAATGAGTCTGGATTAAATCTAATTGGGATAGTTTAATCCAATGAGTTCGGACTAATCAAAATTGGGTCAATTTGATTTATTGGGTTGGATTTTTCCAGATTTGATCAAATGATCTATTGAGCCAGATTTGATCGATTAGGTTAGATTTGATCAAATAGATCTGATTTGTTCTAATAAATCTAATTTAATTAAATGAGCCTGATTTAAATCAAATAAGCTAGATTTGTTTGATTTGATTAAATTAGCCCATTATTTATTAAATGGTTTAGATTGACTAATGGGTCAGAATTAATTAAACGAACTTAGATTAAATAATAATAATACATAGGTATAAGATATCCTTGTCCAATTAGATTAGTTCTAACGAGGACAATGGATTGAACTAAACTCATGATCTGGTTCCCAATCAACCGGTCTAATGTGTCAATCTCCTTAACTAAAGAAAATTTATTTTTCTTATTTGCTTATATATTTTGTGTATTGATTCTATGTAGATGTGTGAATTGAAATTAATTGGTTTTTTACTGGTTTGTCAGTTTTGTACTGATACTATTAATTTCAATTCTAGATGTCTCGGATAATATACACGATGACTTGTCACCATGTGCGACGGAATAAGCTAATGGAGGCTATTCATGAGATAGAGTATGGCCCAATTTATGGTGTCAGGGGACATATTGGATGACTCGATTAATTATTCTGGAAATTCAAGCAGAAAGAATTTCCAATCCTGGATAATTATAGGATCTGAGCTTTGATTCGTTCATTGTCGGCACATCCTAAGGAGATTGCACACCATGTATGAGGGTGCTATAAAAGGTGCATAACTTATGCAAAATTGTGCATACAGTTACTTGATCGTGTGCCTCAGGAGGATTCAGAGGAAGATCTGAATATAGATCCAATGGAGAATCCTGAAATTGATTTACCTAAGATTGCCCTAATTGAGTTCAAGTTGAACGAGATTGTGTTAACCACTGCACTAGTATTTATCTTAGTGGGAGTGATGTTAACTTATCTATATTTTTAGAGTTCTATTATTATTACTGTCATTATGTACGAACAGTATTAGCTTACTTTATAAAAAGTTATGTTATATGTTAACAAAACTACAAATGATTAGTTTATATTTAATTAAATGATTAGTTTATGTTTAATTAAATAATTAATTCAAATGATTAGTTTATTTAATGATTAGTTCATTTAATAATTTGTTCATAGATCACGTAATAATTAGTTCATTTGATGGGGTGTGTAATAGAATTGATTAATGTTGATTAGATTGGATCATGAGTAAAAATATAGTTACCACTTTATTTTGTTAACCAACTCAAGTTTATATTGAGTCAATAATAAATTATATATATATGAATTAGATTGAATAACTACATAATATGTTTATTTAGGATAGATTATGGCTACCAAGAATATCATAGATGAACTCAATAGAGAAGTTAAATTATATGAGGATAACTACAAAATTTGACATCTCAAGATATAATATATTATTGAGGAATAAGAAATTCTAAAAGCTGTAAATCAGTTTATAGTAGAGCCTGCTTATGGTTTTACAGCATAGTATAAACATGATCTTGATGCCTATAAGGTATGGAAGAAAAAGGACTCTACTACCAAGGGTATATTGATTAATTCAATGGTAGATGACATGTTTTATGAATATGAGTCATATCCATCGGCTCATAATGTCTGGGTTGCCCTAAAAGAAAAGTATAATGGAGTAAGTTTAAACAAGCTTAGTCAACTGACAATTAAGTTTGACAGCTGCAAGAAGCACCCAAATGAATCTTCAATTCATGAGCATTATGTTGTCAGTATAGTGTTGTTAGCTGATTCTTATCTTTTGTGGATTATAGATTCAGGAGCAATGAACCATGTAGTTCGTGATTGAGCTACATACGTGGAGTACCGTCGGGTACCAACTGACAATAAATGGATATATATAGGAAACAATGCAATGATAGCAGATGAATCAACCTTCATGGTGGATGTGCCTTATTTCTACATGATGCCCTATATGCTCCTGAGATTCAACGAAATATAGTTTCTGTAACTAGTCTTCTTGATTTGGGTTATTATATACACTTTTACAGTCATTGTATAAAACTAAGTATTAACTCTGTATTAATTGGATATGGTTATGTATCTAATGATTTCATGGTTTTTGATATATAACTAAATATTAATTATGGCAATAATGGTTGTTTTTTCAAACATTGCTTTTATTAACGATGCTGATATAAATGATGAAATTTGGCATGCTAGACTAGGATATATAGGACAAGATCGAATGAATAGATTAGCTAAAGAGGACTTGCTTGACTCTTTGTTGAGGTTGTAAGGTTGTAAATATAGTCCTACATTGAAAACACATGAGAAAGATCATGGATTTATAAGAAAAAGATATCTTCATTGATATGAGGTCTTTTGGATAGAGCCCAATAGCAAAACCATGAAAGCTTAGCCCTAAAGTGGACAATATCATATCATTATAGAGATATCTGGAATCTTTTGGTCTTAACAATTGGTATCAGAGCGAAGTCGCTCTTCACCAAACTAACCGCCGGAAGAAGCACGAGCCAGAACCATGATCCAAGATCAAACCATGTGGGTGAAACCTTGAACGAAATAAGGGAGGCTCTGAGCAAGTTAGTGACCTGATGTTTGAAGGGAGACCTTGAGCAAGTCAAGAGTAATCCGATACTCGAGGGGAGGCCCTGAGTAGGTCAAGAGTGACTTGATACTTGAGGGGGGGGGGTCTTGTGGTCCTTTGTTTGAGGAGGGAATTGTTGGGGTTGCAAGATTGTAAACATAGTCCCACATTGAAAACACATCGAAAAGATCATGAGTTTATAAGAAAAAGATATCTTCATTGGTATGAAACATTTTGGGTAGAGTCCAAGAGCAAAACCATGAGGGCTTGAGTCCAAAGTGGACAATATCATACCATTGTGAAGATTTCTAAAATCTTTTGGTCCTAACACTCTCATGCTAAGGTTAGCTTATTTGTATGTGAGCATTGTCTTACTTGGAAAAATAACTAGGAAACTATTTGATAAAACTATTAGAGCTAGATTACTATTGCAATTAATTCATTCAGATATTTATAGTCCAATGAATGTGAAGGCTAGACATGAGAGTTCTTATTTCATGACATTTATTGATGACTTCACACGTTTTGATCATGTGTATTTGATTTTTCATAAATCTCAACCATTAAATTACTTCAATCGTTATTTGAATGAAATTAAGAATCAATTAGAACGTAAATTTAAGGCCTTATACACTGACCGTGGAAAAGAATATTTGTCTTATCAGTTCAAGATAATATGTAACAATAAATAGATTATTAGACAACGGACAATCCTTAGAATTCCACAGCAAAATGTGGTTGCTGAAATAAGAAATTGAACTATTCTAGATATGGTTAGGTCTATGATGACTCAAGTTAATTTACTAATTTCCTATTAGGGATAGGCGTTATTAGCTGCAACCTATATACTTAATTGAGTGTCTAAATCTGTTCCATCTACTCCATATGAACATTGGATAAACAAAAAATCAAATTTGAGCAATATGAGACCTTGGGGTCAGCTGCTTATATTCATGATAAGATCTACAAATATAGAAAATTAGGACCCAGGGGTAAAAAGTGTATCTTTGTAAGGTATTTTGATACTTTTAAGGTTTATATTTTCATCGGTAAGCAACAAGATGAAACCATAAATAAAGTTAAGAGATTCTACTTTTCTCGAAACTCAATTCCTAACAAAAGGTGAAGTTGATTAGAAAATTCCTCTATTTGTAATAGAGGAGAAGGATAATGTTCCTTTATCAACAAATCAGGTATCACGAGAGATGCCCGAATCTAATCATTCTAGTGAGAGCGATTTGTTGATTAATAAGATGATTTCTCAACATGTTGACCTACAAAGTAGTTGTAAGATTATTCCTCGGAGAAGGTTTGACATTGAGAATGATGCATTAATAATACTCCCAGTTGACGATGAGGAACCTTGAACGGTTGAGGAAGCATTGAGATGTTCAATTAGAAAAAAAAAATGGAAAATTATAATAGATGAGGAAATAGAGTTGATGAGAAAAAAATCAAGTTTGAGATTTAATTGATCTTCCTTCGGGCTGAAGGGCCATTAAGAATTAAGAGGAAAGCAGATGAGAATTAAGAGGAAAACAGATGAATCGATTAATCGATACAAAGCTCGTTTAGTTACAAAAGGATATACCCAAATAAAGGGTATTGATGTTGAAGAGACATTTTCTCCTGTTATGAAGTTTGTGTCAATTCGTATCATATTAGATATAGTAACATATTTTGACTTGGAATTACATTATATGGATGTAAAAATGATTTTCCTTAATGATAATCTTGACGAAGAAGTCAATATAGCACATCCAGAATATTACATTGTTGAAGGTCAAGAGGATAAAATATTAGACTTAAAAAGTCTATATATGACTTAAAGTAAGCGTCAAGACAATAAAACATAAGATTTAATAAAGTATTTTATTTTATGATTTTGAAATAATCAATGAGAATCATTATGCTTATCTAAGAAAAGAAAAAGAGAAGTTAGTTATCTTATCAGTATATGTTGATGATATGCTAATAGCTGGAAATGACAAAAAGTTTATGATAGAAGTCAAAACATGACTTTTATTACAATTTGACATAATAGATATGAGAGAAGCTGAGTACATCGTAGAAGTGAAGATCATTATAGGTCGATCAAAAAGATTTTTGGGTTTGTCTTAAGAGACTTATATCACTAATATGCTACAACACTTCAGTATGTCAGATTGTAACATAAAACAAACACATGTAGTGAAAGGTATTGTTCTAAGCAAAAGTATGTATTCTAAGATTTTTGAGGAAATAGTCGAAATGAAGAAGAAACCATATGCGGGGACATTGGTAGTTTGATATACATTATATTGTATACACATCCTGATATTAACTATGCTATCGGCTTAGCCATTTCTAGTCAAACCCAGGATCGAGATACTAGAAAGTAGTGAAGAAGATATTCAGATACCTTAAAGGGACAACGTATTATTGTATATGTTTCTAAGGATCTGATATAATATTTGAGGGGCTACACAGAGGTAGATTGGGCAGGATACCTTGATGGCAGAAAATTTACATCTGACTATACCTTATTGCCGAATGGTGGCATCATATCATGGAACAACAAAAAACAGGCTTGCGTATAGCTGTTGATAATGGAAACTGAGTATGTAACTTACACATCAATTGTGCAACAATCTGTCTGATTGAAAAGGTTCCTGAAGCATTTAAAAATTACTGAGGATGGTGGGAGTCCTGTTATAGTGTACTGTGACAATTAAACTGCTATAGTTTTTTTGAACGATCCCAAATATCATAGCAAAAGTAAGCATATAGAAATTAAATATAATTTTGTAAGAGATATTGTTGATAAGAAGAAAATAATTCTTGAGTATATCCCTACATGTGCTATGCTTGTAGATCCTTTTGCTAAGTCATTGACTAAAAATTTATTTTTTGGTAATGTGAAGTCTTTGGGACTTCGTAGAATGTAACATTTTATAAAGATAATCAAATATATGAAATATCATGATTTATCAGTGTATATGTTTTTGTTACATTTTAATTAAAGTCTCGGTGAACATGTTGATATATTGAAATTGGTCTACTCATATGGATAATCATCTTTATTTATTTAGTATGAATAGAGGTAAGATCATTACTTATAGGGCAGCTTATGTAGCTTTAAATAGAGATATCCATGTAAGTTAAGGTCGCCTTGATTGTTGTATCAAGATGACATCATTTGGGTATTGATTATGATCGAAGTAAATAAATCCATCATTTACTGAACATGTTAAAGGTTATATTCAAATTCATAAATTGAATTCAGGATTAGACATTAGGTATGTCTAGAGCAAAATTTGTACAATGTTAAATTTTGAGAAAAACATGCGCTCTTTATTGGAAAAAGAGAATAACATTATAGCATGTGATTCATACCACATATGTCATAGCGACAATAAATGTAGTAGGAGAATGGATCCCTATTTCTTTACTATGTGAGTCCTTTGAGATTATAAGTTAATTTTAATTTTACCTTAAGTGACTATTTAGCTGTCTACTTGAAATTTTAATCGGCGTCTGTTACTTTAGCATGTATCCTATGACTATGGATGATTCGATCTATGAAACATAACTAGGAAAACAACTGATTAGAATGAATAAATTTGAGTTAAGAAGGAAGATTAAGAAATATTTACATCTTTGACATTTATGCACTGGTCGATCAATTATATTTTTTATTGAGTATTTAAAATGTGATTGTGAATAATTGTTGATCCGGCAGTAACAATGGGGGACCCACTTCCTGAAGGGTCTCAGCTTGAGGACCGATGAAAGGCTGAGCGGTTGATGGCCGAGCCGAGCAGAGGGGTGGGTCCGAGCGGAGCTAGAGATAACCCATCCATGGGCTCAGGTTTCCGACGCCAAGGCAGGAGGATCGAAGGGCCGAGCGGGAGTCCGCTCGGCAGGGGCCAAAGGGCCGAGCGGATTGTCCGTTCGGCCTAAATATGGGCGAGGGTACAAAGGTGGCCGAGCGGCCTATGCACTCGGCTCGGGGTATGGGATATCAGTAGAAGCATGTCTAATGATTAGGCCGTACACAAGATCGCACGATGGAGGATCTTGCCGTCACATCATGGAAAGGTTGATACAGTAGCAGTATGGTCTCATGGACGTCTTCCTGACAGATCCATATTTGGGCATGACCCTTCTGACAGACCCATACCTGGGCATGGTCAAAGGCAGATGATTGCTTTGACTGGCGCGCCCAGGCTTCTTTGAGAGGTCTATATAAGGCCTCCATTTCTCCACCGGAGGTATGAAAAATCTTCATCTAGAGGCCACCTTTTTGTTATTCCTCGCCTGACTTGAGCGTCGGAGGGCCGTCGCCGGGACACCCCTCCCGGCTCGGTTTTGTTGCAGGTTCACCGGAGCGTTCGAGGATCCAGCAGGAAGCGCCACGTGCCCAGCGTCCGTTGACTCCTGGTTCGGACAGGATCAAATTGGCGCCGTCTGTGGGAACGCTCCTGCATCCGATCGGAAACAATGGACGAGGCTGGACGACAACACACGGTGACGCTTTCGAGGGAAGAACTCGACGCTCTGGTCGAGATAAGGGCCGCCAAACTTGTTGAACAAAAACAGAAAGCAGCGGCCGAACGGCCGGAGCAACAAGCAACATCTGCGTCGGGTGGCCGAGCGGAAGCACCTCCAGCCACTGTCGCATTCCACCGGGCCTTATTTCGCACCCCTGAAGCCGTACCAGCTCGGAGAGATAGAGACTCTTCTTCAGACGAAATGCCTAGGCGAGACGACAGAAAAGGGAAAGCCCCCCGGGTGGACTCATCTCCCGAGCGGACCAATCGCCAATTTTCGGAGGTCATTCTGCGAGACCCTCTGCCCAAGCACTACGTGCCTCCGACGATCGACGAGTACAATGGAACAACGGACCTGGATGATCACCTGGGTAAGTTTGATAACACAGCCACGCTCCACCAATACACCGATGGAGTGAAGTGTCGCGTCTTTCTTACCACTCTCTCGGGATCGGCTCAACGATGGTTCCGGAGGCTGCCGGACGGATCCATCACAAGCTTCAAGGACTTCCGAACGGCCTTCCTCCACCACTTTGCTAGCAGTCGGCGTTATCAGAAGACAAGTGTAAGCTTATTCGCCATCAAGCAAGAGCCAAAAGAATCGCTTCGAGCTTACATCCAACGGTTCAACCAAGTGGCGATGGACATCCCAACGGCCACATCGGAGACGATGATGAACGCCTTCACACAAGGCCTTGTAGATGGGGACTTCTTCCGGTCGCTCATCCGAAAGCCGCCCCGAGATTATGATCACATGCTGCATCGGGCCAACGAATACATAAATGTGGAAGAAGCGCAAGCCGCTTGGAAAAAGGAAACTCCAACCGAGCGTGCACCTGTTCATGCCGAGCGAAAACAGCACGCCGCTCAGCAGCCACCCAGAGGACCGAGAGCCGAGGTAATTCGATCCCCCCACGCCAGATCGCACGTACAAGAAGTGGCTGCCGCTCGGCCCAAGCCAAAGAAGAGGTGGACCCCTATGTTCTGCTCCTTCCACCAGTCAGATACGCACAACACGAGGAATTGTCGAAGTCTTCCCTTCGTGACTAATCCCGTTCCCAGGAAAGTCGAACGACGGTCTCCTCCCATCGACAGAAGACAAAGGACCTATGAAGCTGACCGGACCCGCACCGAGAGGCGACATCACCAGACGCCCGATCGGCACCGATCCCCAAGACAGGAGAATCGCCGGGCGTCCAGGGAACGGTCCCGACCGTCCACTCGGGAGGAGGAAAACAGGAGCAATACTTCCCGGGGCGAGATCAACGTTATTGCTGGCGGGCCGACTGGAGGAGACTCCAACCGAGCAAGAAAGGCGGGCGTCCGGCAGCTGCAGATCCACGCGGTCGGCTGTAGCCAAGAGCGGGCAAGTGGACCGGAAATCACTTTCGGACCCGGGGACTTAGAAGGAGTAGAAGTGCCCCACGACGACGCGCTGCTCATTAAAGCGGTAATAGCGAATTACACCATTCACCGCATATTTGTTGACACAGGGAGCTCGGTCAACATCATATTCAAGAAGGCGTTCGATCAGCTGCAAATTGATCGAGCCGAGCTGCTGCCCATGACGACCCCGCTCTACGGGTTTACGGGCAACGAAGTTCAGCCGGTCGGACAGATCCGGCTAGCCACCTCGCTGGGAGAGGAGCCGCTCAGGAGGACCAGGACAATAAACTTCGTGGTGGTCGACTCTCCATCATCCTACAACGTCATTTTGGGACGACCGGCGCTCGGCGAATTCCGAGCGGTTGTCTCAACCTTCCACCAGAAGATAAAGTTCCCCGTGGAGGATAAAGTAGGAGAAGTGCGTGGAGATCAGCTAGCAGCTCGGCGGTGCTATATAGAGATGATCCGAGCAGAAGCTTGCTCCGCTCGGAAGGCGCCCCGAATCGAGGTACACGCCATAACCGAGAAACCTCCCGCTTTAATTTATGATGAAAAGGAGGAAGTTCAGATCCATCCGACCCGACCGGAGGCCACGACTTTTATCGCCTCGGATCTGGAGGAAGAACAGAAGGAGAAGCTGATCCAATGCCTCCAGCGAAATCATGATGTCTTTGTCTGGTCGACACATGAGTTGCCCGGAATTTCGCCGAGCTGTGCGACATGAGTTGCATGTCCGGACTCGGCCGATAAGCGAGGAAAAGAGATTTGATCTGAGCAAAATGCCATCATCCGGCGGAAGTAGAAAAACTTAAGGCCGCCACATCTGAGGTGCGGTTCAGGTGGCCGGCCAACGTAGTATTGGTCTCAAGCCGGCGGCAAGTGGAGAGTCTGCATCGACTTCGGGACTTAAACAAAGCATGCCCCAAGATTTTTATCCCCCCGGATAGATCTTTGGTGGACTCTACGGCCAGTTGCATGGACGCCTACCAAGGATATCATCAAGTGCTGCTCCCGGGAAGATCAAGAAAAAGTAAACTCGTAACGGCCGACGACACTTATTGCTATAACGTGATGCCGTTCGGATTGAAGAATCCGGGGCCACCTATCAACGCTTGATGAACAAAGTATTGGAGCGGATCGGGCGGAATCTGGAAGTTTATGTAGACGACATTCTTATTAAATCCGTCCGAGCGGATCTCTTCAAGGACATGGAAGAAACCTTCCGAACGCTGCGCAGATATGGAGTCAAGCTGAATCCCCAGAAGTGCCTGTTCGGAGCAAAAGGAGGGCATTTCTTGGGATATATAGTGACCGAGCGGGGAATTGAAGCCAACCCCAGCAAGGTGAAAGCTCTGCAAAACATGCTTCCTCCTAGAAACACAAGGGAGGTACAACGGTTGACCGGTCGGATAACTGCATTGTCCAGATTCATCTCCAAAACCGCCGACCGGAGCCTGCCATTCTTCAAGATCCTGCGCAAGGCTACTAAGTTCCAGTGGGATGAAGAGTGTGACCGAGCATTTGAAGAGTTGAAAACATATCTAAATTCTCTGCTTGTGCTGGCCAAGCCGAGCGGGGGTGAGTCACTTTATATGTATCTATCGTCAACTGAGCATGCTGTAGGCTCAGCACTTGTGAGGGCGAACGGCGAAGAGCAGCCGGTGTATTTTCTGAGCCACATTTTAAAAGACGCTGAGTCTCGTTACACCGGGCTCGAGAAGTTGGCCTTTGCTTTGGTTCTAGCCGCTCGGCGCCTTCGACCGTATTTCTTGGCTCACACCATCATTGTCCGGACGAACAGTCCACTCGGAAGAGTGCTGTTGAATCCAGAAGCGTCCGGACGGCTTATCAAGTGGACTACCGAATTAAGTGAATTTGACATCCAGTATCAGCCCCGCTCGGCGATTAAAGCCCAATCCTTGGCTGATTTTGTGACCGAAGTGCAAAGGCCAGAGCCGGAAGCTATGTGGAGAATATATGTGGATGGATCCTCCACTCGGCTCGGGAGTAGAATCGGAATATTACTACTCTCACCTCAGGAAGAAAAGATGCACCTATCCGTCCGGCTAGATTACAAAGCTACTAACAATGAAGCAGAGTATGATGCCCTCATAGCCGGATTGCAGGCAGCACGGCATGTGGGAGCCGGTCGGGTAACACTTCATTCGGATTCACAGTTGGCCGCTCAGCAACTTTCCGGCACCTTTGAAATCAACTGTGTTCGGCTTAAACTCTACGCTGAGGCCTTTGAAAAACTCAAAGCTACTTTCCGAGAGGTGCTTATTCAGAAGATTCCCCGAACGGAGAACCAGGCGGCCGATGAGTTAGCAAAACTCGCGAGCTCAATAACGCCGGTCGCCATTCAACAACCAATTGAAAAAACGCTGCTGGTGGCGCATGTCGACCGGATGCAAGGCCTCGCGTTTCCAAGTGACTGGAGGACACCTATCATAGATTTCCTCCGTTCGGGCACCACACCATCCGATGAATATGCAGCCCGGCTCCTCAGAAGAAGAGCCGGTCGGTTTACACTCATCGGAGATCAGCTTTACAAGAAAGCTTTCTCGCGTCCTCTGCTGAAATGTGTAAGCTCGGAGGACTCAGCTTACATCCTCCAGGAAGTACATCAAGGATCATGCGGAGGTCATCCGGGCGGACGCTTGTTAGCCAAGAAGATCCTCTTGGCCGGATACTTTTGGCCAACTTTACAAACAGATGCCGCTCGGACAGTATCTACATGCCTTTCATGCCAGAAGTATCACAACTTCTCCCACCGACCGGCAGAGGAGATGAAGGCATCAACCATCTCATGTCCGTTCGATCAATGGGGAATGGATATTGTGGGTCCATTTCCGATGGCGACCGGGCAGAGGAAATTTTTACTAGTGGCGGTAGACTATTTCTCCAAGTGGGTGGAGGCCGGGCCATGGCAAAGATCACCGAGCAAATGGTTAAAATTCATCAACACATCTTTTGTCCATTCGGCATCCCTCGCCGACTAGTGTCCGACAACCGGCAGTTCACGGGGAAGATGTTAGAGGATTGGTGCAAAAGCTACGGCATTGAGCAACATTTCACGTCCGTGGCCTATCCTCGAGCAATGGTCAAGCGATACTCCGAATTCTTCGAGCTCGGCTCGACCATTTGGGAGGGAGTTGGCCAGATGAAGTGCCGAGCGTCTTGTGGGCCATCCGAATGACGCCGAAAGAAGGGACAGGAGTCACACCGTTCCATTTGGTATATGGCGGTGAGGCTGTCATTCCGGTCGAAGTCGGAGTTGAGTCAGCCCGGATCCAGAGCTACGATGATGACAACGCCGAACTAAGAAACATGGAGCTGGACTTGGTAGAGGAAGAGAGGGCAAAGGCGTCCGTTCGGCTGATGGCATACCGTCAGCGGATGAAGCAAAACTACAACCGGCACGTCATTCCCAGATCGTTCCAGGTCGGCGATCTTGTATGGAAGAAAGTCAAGCCGGTCGGCGACGTCGGCAAGCTTGAAGCTCCATGGGCGGGTCCTTTCAAAATCATCGAAAAGCTCCGCTCGGGCGCGTATTATTTGGAAGACGAGGACGGTCGGCAGCTAGATAGACCATGGAGCGCGAACCACCTCCAGCCTTACCGGGCGGGGTGAAAGGTGTATCACTGTAAATCACCCTGTGTACTTCATTTTTCGACTGAATACTTGAAATGCAGAAATGAAAAGTCAAGTCAAAAGAGCGAAAATAAGGCATTATTATCAAGGATCGAAGGCCCTGTACCGTTCGGACGGAGGTAAATTATCTGAGCCAAAATGCTCGACGAAGCAGACCCTGAGTCGTTCGGCCAGGAGTACGTTCTTCACGCTGGGTAAGAGGTGCGCTAAATATAAATGTATATACTTTTTCGTCGCCTATATGCTTGCGATACAGGAAGCAAAAAGATAAAAACACATTGAGCATTCTCCTATGAACGGTTCACCGTTCGGCCGGGAGGTTTATATCCGAGCCTGGAGCTCGGACCCGAAGACCCCAGGCCGCTCGGCCGGGCTGCGTATAGAAGATAAGCAGCATTCGAAATCGAAGACCCCGAGCTGTTCGGCCGGGGCTGCACACTATTATGGCAGGATGGGAAACCAAAACCCTGTGCTGCTTAGGATGAAAGAGGAAGGTTATCGCCTGAAGCGAAGGCCTGAGCCGCTCGGCCAGGTACATTTTAGCTGAGACTGCCTCGGGAAGGATTATATCCGAAGCAAGCGCTCGACGACGAAGGCTCAAGCCGGTCAGCCGGGTATATAGTCTCACTTGGAGACCGACGAGCCCCGTTGATAAAAATCGAGAGCCGCGCCGACCGGCTATAAATATCTGCGCCGACGAGCCCCGTCGATAAAAATCGAGAGACGAGCCGGCGTCTATAAATTATCCGAGCGGACGAACCGACGAGCCCCGTCGATAAAAATCGAGAGCCGCGCCGACCGGCTATAAATATTCGCGCCGACGAGCCCCGTCGATAAAATCGAGGCCGGGCTATAAATATCCGTACGAGCCCGTCGATAAAATCGAGGCCGCTATAAATATTCGCGAGCCCGTCGATAAAATCGAAGCCGCCGACCGGCTATAAATATCCACGTACGAGCCCCGTCGATAAAATCGAGGCCGACGAGCCCGTCGATAAAATCGAGGCCGACCGCTATAAATATCCGCGAGCCCCGTCGATAAAAATCGAGAGCCGCGACTATAAATATCATGAGCCCGTCGATAAAATCGAGGCCCGGCTATAAATATCCGCCCGACGAGCCCCGTCGATAAAATCGCGCCGACCGGCTATAAATATCCGCCCCGTCGATGAGAGACGAGCCGGCGTCTATAAATCATCCGAGCGGACGAACCGACGAGCCCCGTCGATAAAAATCGAGAGCCGCGCCGACCGGCAATAAATATCCGCGCCGACGAGCCCCGTCGATAAAAATCGAGAGACGAGCCGGCGTCTATAAATCATCCGAGCGGACGAACCGACGAGCCCCGTCGATAAAAATCGAGAGACGAGCCGGCGTCTATAAATTATCCGAGCGGACGAACCGACGAGCCCCGTCGTTAAAAATCGAGAGACGAGCCGACGTCTATAAATTATCCGAGCGGACGAACCGACAAGCCCCGTCAAAAATTGAGTCGGCCTGGCGACTATAAATACCCCGAGGGCGAGCGAATTTCAGAGCAAGAGGCGTGCAGAGCGAGTAGGCCTTCCCGCTCGGACTTTATGCAATATGTCAAGCCGATCGGACGCGTGAAGGAGAACGCTTAAGAGCATGACTGACTCTAAGCAGCAACGTTAAGCAAACGGAAGAATATTAGGAATAATGAGTAGGAAGACAAGCAAAGGGGCATCGTTTCATTGGAAGAAAGTTATGCCGAACGGCACGTACAAAAATTTTACATCCGCCAAGCGGATGAAAAACAGAAAGCACTTGAAATAACCCGCATCACTCCGGATCCTCAAAATTAAAAAATGTGTCCGGGATGTCGTCAATCATGGCTGCCAGTTCAGGAGGGGGAATACTCAGGTCAGCAGGAAGGTGCCCCCCCTTCTTAAAGTACGCCGTGGTGACCTTGACCGCCTCGATGAATGTTGAGGAGACGTTGCCACCGAACTTTTCGCCGAAGCGCTCCGAGCGGAGGTATTCCTGGCGCGCTGCGGCTAGGCGACTCGGATCTCCCTCCTTATATTTCTTGAGCAACGCTCGGGAAGCAGTTAAGGAATCTTGGAGGGCCTTCAAGTTCGCTTCAGCCTTTGTGCGTTCAGCCGAACGGACCTCCCGTTCGGCGTTCAGCTGGGCCTCCAGATCCTTGGATCGCTGATCTAGCGCACGGACATCTACTTTCATTTTGTCCAGATCAGCTATCGCCTGCCTCTTCCGGCTACCGGCGCGCTTCACATCTTTGTCACGTTTCTTCACCAAGGCCTCTAGCCGAGTCACCTCAGTAGCCAGGTCGGCAGCCTTCTTCTGTTCGGCCTCAAGAGCTTGTTTCTCCCGCTCGGCCGTGGGACCTCCCGACACTTGGAGTTTTTCCAGAAGGCCCTCCAACTCGGCTAGCCGATGGCTAGTGGCGATTTGCTCAGCCCAGCGCTGTAAAGAAAATAATGAAGTCAAGAACCAAACCAGTAGCATGGCGCAGGAAGAAAAATGAATTTACCTGAGTAGCCTGCTGCATGTTGTTGTCGCCTAGTTGCTTGGGCGTCATGAGGGCCACTTGGATCTGCGCGTCCTCAAAAAGCTTGGCGAGCGGACCCGTCAAGGTTATTTCGTGAATGGGGCTCGACGGCCGATCGGCGGACAGTAAATATTCCTCCGAGGGGAATCGGAGGGTGGTCTTGATGGTCGGATGGCCGGACGGCGCTTCTTCAGTCGCGGCCGCCTGATGCGAGGACTCCCCTATGGTGGAAGCTTCGCCCAACCGACGTAAGCGGCGACGAGTTCGGGGAGGAGAGCCAGAGGGCTGTGCGGCAGGCGAAGCCACAGGGGTCCCGATCTGTGATGGCGTGCGGTCGGGCGAAGTTACGCCGAGCAGCGTTTGTGCTTCCCCCTCTTGCGGAAGGCTGGAGTCTCTTCGACGTTTTCGCCGAACCTCCAGTGGTGGATCCCCGGCCTGCGGAACGCCCAGCTCGGCAGGGGCCGAGGAAACAGGATCAATTTCCGCCTCAACCTCCATTGAAGCGGATGAGGCAGCTTCTGTTTCAGGAGCGGATTGTGCCCCCCCCTCTCCTGCATCCGCCGGCCGGCTGGGGATAAGGCCCCGCGCGGCGAGCTCTTTTTTGGTGGCCTCTTCAATTTCTACGGACTTCAATTTCAAATGAGCGGTAGCCTTGGAGCGCCACATGACATCAGCTGCAGCGAAAGAAATTAAAATCAATTAGACAAAAAAGACTAAGAGAGTAAAGAGTCCTTACTCATGCGGAAGGGGAGATTTGCCCGAACGGGAGATAATCCGAAAATATATAGCACCCCCTTCAGGAGCAACTGGTCGATCTTGTATCGCTGACCGGACAACCAGTTCGCCGCATGAAGATAGGCTGGATTACTTCTGAACTTGCCGAGCTCCGGCTGGGTCGGCACGGCGGTCTGCCATTGGGTTCGGAAGGCTGGCCGATCGGGAAGTCGGATATAGAAGAAAAACTCCTTCCAGTGTTTGTTGGAGGTCGGCATATTATCAAAAAATCTAAAGCCTATTCTACTTTGGAAGATAAAAGTGCCCGGCTCGGATTGTTTGGGGTAGAAGAAGAAATGGAATATCTTAGGGTCAAGAGGAATACTGTGCAGCTTAAAGAGGACGACCACTCCGCTCAGCAGCCTAAAGGAATTCGGCACAAGTTGGCCGAGCGGGATGCGGAAATAGTTACAAACCTCCAAAATAAAGGGATGGGTAGGAAATCTGAGGCCGCCCTGGAATTGGTCTAAAAAGAAACAAATGGAGCTGATCGGCGGGTCATATGGCCGGTCGGTCGGGTCGGCTATAATTATTTCATGGTCATCAGGAATCCCATATGTCCGAACAAGGCGCTGGGTGTGCTCCTCATCGAATCGGCTCTCCATGGTCAGGTACCAAGGGCCCGGAACGCTAACAGCGAGTTCGGAGGAACTTGCCATCTCGGAAAGGCGAAAGAATAGCAAGAAATCGAAGGAAGGGAAACGAAAGGGGCGAAATGAGCAGGGAAGACCTAGTAAGTGAAGGAAGAAGACTCACTGGGGAGGAAACGGGGGGAAAGAATCACCGATGAGGTGATCGCCGCCTAAAAACAGACACTAGATCGCCGGAGGCCGCAGCAACTGAACGAAGCAGAAGGCAAAGCGCAAGCAAGCATGCGGCGAAGGGAGGAGACGGAGGCTTTATACTGCCGAGGCTGGTCAGCCTCCGCCGTCGGATGCAGGTCACAAAAGACGAGGCCATCATCCGACCGTCTATTTCAAAGCAATCGCGTCCCATCGTACTGAGCATCGACGCCCCGCGAGAAGAGCCACGTGGCGCCTTGCCACTAGGCGCAATTAATGCGCGTCATACCGCGCATGCTGCGACTTAATGGGAAGGATTTGTGCGATTTTCGAGAAGATTTAGACAAGCAAACATCCACGTTGAACAACAAGGCATCCGAAACGAAGAGCCGAGCGGCTAAATCCGGCATAAGGGCCGAACGGCTAAAGGAAGAATATAAGCTACGGAAAGGCGGCGATAGCCCGCTCGGACACATATAGTCCAGTCAGTCGGACTCACTGCCTCCTTCGACTAGACTTGAAGGGAAGGCAAGTGATCCGGCAGTAACAATGGGGGACCCACTTCCTGAAGGGTCTCAGCTTGAGGACCGATGAAAGGCTGAGCGGTTGATGGCCGAGCCGAGCAGAGGGGTGGGTCCGAGCGGAGCTAGAGATAACCCATCCATGGGCTTAGGTTTCCGACGCCAAGGCAGGAGGATCGAAGGGCCGAGCGGGAGTCCGCTCGGCAGGGGCCAAAGGGCCGAGCGGATTGTCCGTTCGGCCTAAATATGGGCGAGGGTACAAAGGTGGCCGAGCGGCCTATGCACTCGGCTCGGGGTATGGGATATCAGTAGAAGCATGTCTAATGATTAGGCCGTACACAAGATCGCACGATGGAGGATCTTGCCGTCACATCATGGAAAGGTTGATACAGTAGCAGTATGGTCTCATGGACGTCTTCCTGACAGATCCATATTTGGGCATGGCCCTTCTGACAGACCCATACCTGGGCATGGTCAAAGGCAGGTGATTGCTTTGACTGGCGCGCCCAGGCTTCTTTGAGAGGTCTATATAAGGCCTCCATTTCTCCACCGGAGGTATGAAAAATCTTCATCTAGAGGCCACCTTTTTGTTATTCCTCGCCTGACTTGAGCGTCGGAGGGCCGTCGCCGGGACACCCCTCCCGGCTCGGTTTTGTTGCAGGTTCACCGGAGCGTTCGAGGATCCAGCAGGAAGCGCCACGTGCCCAGCGTCCGTTGACCCCTGGTTCGGACAGGATCAATTGTATTGAAAAAAGATATTAAACATACTCTCGGTATAATTGTCGTTATGAGATATTAGAGATGTTCATATTATGTAAATAATTTAATCTGGGATAAAGGTAAGTTATTGATGTCTCTGATTCATTCTATAGAGCAGCTATGTAAGGTGTAACAATCTACTTAGCAATAATTGCTCAGTGTGCTTTTTGTCGCACGAACCATTTTCCCTAAAGCATAGATGGGATGCTCTTATTTGGTCTTTGTGACTTGATTATAATATTAGTCTATATGACTTGTATGATCTTTGTGATTATTTAACTTTTATGGATTGACATGGACGAATAGGAGATATAAGAGTTACGAAGATGAAAGGGTGTCTCTTCTCCTCCATCTTCCTTCTTTATGAGTGACCCTTCATCTTCTTCCTTTATGAGCGACATTATTGTCGCTTGTCTTTATATAAGAGGCGTCCAAGGGATTGAAAGGGAAGAGGGTGTGAGCAAGTAATCGATGAAGAAAAACATACCTATGTGGGATTAAGTTTGTGAATCTTGAAGAGCTTTCCGATTCGTTCGTGATCATTTTTCTGATAAAAAGTGAAAATCAAAATCTATTACAGGAGATCACTGTGAGTTTTATAGATTTTGTATTTCTAAATTTCATGCTTTAGAATCAACACTATTTTTATTGATAATACCCGGTAGTCGAGAGGCCTCGTAGGTGATGGGGTGCGGAAAAAGTGGAGGGTAAACCCCGCATCTCGAACCCAAGACTCATTGTGACGCAACCCCTTACCCAAATACTAACTCGGCTACGCCCATATAAGAAATTCAAATGCCAACCTTGGACCACGTTGTAGCAGGTAAAGAGTTATGTTTTCGCCACTTGGAAACATAACGAGAATAATTGGTGATCATCGCCATTACTTAGTCCACAAAAAGACATCACGCTAGATAGGTATGTTTTAAGTTTCAGTTTACTTGCACCACATCAGGTCAAAAATCATCCATTGTCTAAATTGCATCGCCACTAGAAGTCTAAAAGTAACTTAGCTTGCACCCTTGCTTGATAAAGTATATCAAGGATTTCCTTGATTTACTCCAAGAAGGAAAAAGCTATAAGTGTAAGAGGCCAGATTCTTTGCTCTAGAATCTCTTAATCAAAGGAGGCTCTATTCATTCATTAGTTGGATAGATTGGACCTCACATATTTTATAAGTGGGTCTAATTCACTCAACCAATGAATGAATAGAGATCAAGATTCCTGTTCATAAATGCAATTCTAAAAATATATAGCAAGCCAAATGTACTATACATTCTTTTGATTTATGCAAGTCTACTATTATGATACCAATTCAGCTATCCCCCGAGAGCAATAAGTTATTAATTCTTGCTTCAATGTGTTATAATCTTGTTCCTTCATCCGGCAAGGGGCACCTCGTCAAATAATAGGTATCGTATAAGGGGACCAGGGTAATAAAGGAAGCATCTGACCAGAAGTTGCGAAGCTAAATTGACAAAGCAAGAAGCTCTTTCAATTCTGATACAAAATCCAATCAAAGTTCACGATCACAAAATAAATAATAAAAAAATCTCATGGTGGACAGTCATCGATACAATAGGAAATGAAACTACATATATTTTGACATTTATTAAATCTTAGAACTTCTAGATATCATCTTTAATTTTTTTTTATTATTTTTTGCTCTCTGTTTTTTTTGAAGTTCGTACTTGATGAAATGTATTGAGAGTTTACTTATATTTGCAAGGCGACTGTTTTTCCCCTAAAAACTGAAAATATACACGATCGAGCAACGTTATGCCTTCAGAATTTTGTAACTTTGCTTGTTTGCATAAAAGGGCCTATGTATCTTTTTTTTTGCTTGTCGTTAGGAAACTATTAGACATCGGTTTCATATCTTGGAATTATTCTTTGGGCGCTTAAATTACCACAAATTATGATGTTAATATTCTGGTTATTAGCATGATAAAAATAGAACATAAATATTAGATCAGTTAAGTAAATAATGAAATTATTTGTTTATTATGTTTATATCGGGGAAACACAATAGCCAAGTTGAACTTGAGTTGAACTAATTTTGTGAAAATTTAAGGCGCCTTTCATGTTTAGTTATTGAGACATACAAAAGCTCCTGAAGTTTTTATATGGAAGACAATTAAAATCAACTTGTTGCAACTAATTAATTATTTATATATTACACTCGGCCATCTCCACCACATCAACCTTTTTGAAAACTTTAAATCACCGCTGGTTTCATGATCATATATATATATATATATATATATATATATATATATATATGCTAAGCAAAAACAATGTGAACTCACAAATATGCAATAGTTTTCCATGAGTCATACGTTATAGTATGAAATTTTACAAGTGCAATTGATACCACAAGAATTATCAAATGCAAATATATTTAATGATGAAGATTCTGAATCAGGATACCCTCCACTGTAATCTACCGAGGGCATCAACTATTGCCTTGCGGAAAGCATCATTGTGAAGAATAAACGATGAAATATGACCACCTGTCACCCACCTCACTTCTGATCCAGGCCATGCTTTTTGAAGCTCCCAAACTGAATGTTTAGGAATATACCCATCGTCCTATTTTTATAATCCATGAAAATAAAATCATTAAGGAAACAATAAAGATTAATATATTACATGAATGAGATCAAGTGACAAAAAGAACATGCATGATAACGGACCATAGTGCAAAGTGTAACAAACAATTTAACTTCATAAACATATTGGAAAAACAAGTCCGTTGGATTTTTGAGAAACATCAGCAAAGGAAACAAAAAACGACGGAATTCTTTATAACGAAATAGATCTTACTGTAGCAGCTACAAAAATGACAGCCTTGGGATTTTTGGGAACTGGAAACCTTGTAACATCAGTGAGCGATAACACAGACCGTAACCGCTGTTTGGCTTGTTCTAGAGTCATCCCAGTCTCCTCTTCAGCATCTTCTCTAAGTGCCTCCCATGCTGTGGCGTATTTCAAGACCCCTTCACAGAAAGCTACAACAGCAGAATGAGGAGCGAGAAATGGCAATGTGGCAATTGGTCTAGGATGAAGAGATCCTACCATTGCAGCATGAACACCACCTGCACTCACAGAAAAGCTTTGCATTAGAACACGGTGAATGTATTGGAGGAAATAACTATCCAAATCTATTGTTTTTAAATTTTAAATAAGAAATCTATTTAATATTTCAATGCAAGTCTTTTGTTGATAATACGAGGCATATGTACAACGTTATATTCATCCATTACAAGACAGCACAACTCTTAATTTGCCTCTTTTACCCATGCTCAGCCCACATATGCCTGTCTTGCCAAATCCAGCTTCTTCCTCTAGCCAGTGCAACAAACCACGTGATTCCTCGATAGTTACTCTTCCTAGAAGTAGCAAGTCACTCACACAGAGAAGCTTTGCACCATGCTGCAATCTAGGACGTCGAAGACCATAAAATGGGCTGCAGCACATTTCACTCGGTTTAACCAAAAATATAAGGCAAATACATTTGGAAGTCATTTATATATAAGGATCAAAGAATATTTCTATTAGCTTTTAATGTGGAATTTAAATATGTTTTACCTCTCAAGCACCATAGTTGCAATATTCTGCTTCAACAGTGGTCCCCCGAGGCGCAGCCTCCTCTCAAATGTATGGTCTCCAGTGCCTTTGAGCCACAATCAAGTTAACTTATAAAAAATGAACATATAAGAATCTTCAAAAACTTGACTTGTTATATTTGAGAGGTGTGACAATCGTCTTGATATTATACTATTTATTGCGAGTGTATTCTCTATGTATATGATATTGATCTTAAACTCAATTAATGAAGTTCACAATACAATTCATAGCACGAGGAAAATTATAATTGGATCACAATAGTGGGTATTTCTCAATGTGTAATTATGTACATATTGAAATATTCTTTAGTCGATGAATTGATGAAATTGACATCATCAATTCTGTAAGACTAACATATGTTATGCTTCTTGGTTTATCCAAGCAGTTGGTCCTCACTGATTGAAAATATTGGGATGTTGAGAGTTAACATATGAATGCTAGTTAAGAGTAATTAGTTCATTGGATGTGACCTGCTATGAGACTTCATGTGGTTCCCTACATGTCAATGAAGATCTCATTGCAGCTCGAGTATAAATTTCCTTAACCTTGAGGTATTCAAGTTATCTTGGTCATGGAGGCTTATACTTTAACATCTTGACAATCATCTAATAGAAGGTGCAAGTCTGGGATGATTGAGTATAAGTCAATATATCCGAATGTGTTTGAATAGCCCACAGAGGATTCACCACTCCTTTTTATAAGGAGACGTATACCCTATAACAGCTTGTCAGAATTATTACTTGTACGTCAAGAGAATGGTCTTCTTGGACACGTGTTTGAGTAATGGAATTACTACTTGAACTAGATGTGACGTAGTCAGCCTAGTGAGGACTGACACATAAGCCATGTCCTGAACCAAGTGGGTATAAGATGAGTGAAAGGAATAGACACATAAATAACTGTAGCCGTTGAAGGTTTTAAAAGTGGTTTTGGAATCAACTGTGAGTTCTCAGTCAATTAGGGGTCATGATATACTACTAGGTATCACTTGTGATTTATTCGTAATTAATGGTTCATTACGAATGACAACATAACTAGAAATCTATAAGATCACATGTACTACGAGTTTATCCAAAAGACATAAAAGTTTAAGAATTGAATTCTCAGATCGAAAGAGATTGAGTATGGTTGGACCAGACGAAGACAAATATGGAAAGTGTTTGGCGCAACGGAAACGCAAATGGGCCACATCTCTTGTAAATGAGTTAGACTCTCTTGGGTTTAATTATAAATCAAATTGGTTTGATTTTAATTAAAGATGGTTTGGTTTTTGAATCAAGTGGTTTGGTCTTGAACCAAACTTAAGGCTAATGGATATGGTTTTGGGTTAGCAGGTGCAAGTTTGAATTTACTCTTCAAACTCGTTAGGAAATATATATATAGATCTAGGTTAGATAGAAAAACACACCAATTGAACTTAACCTAAAATTGTTTTAGGATATGTTCTCTCCTCTCCTCCTTGCCGCCGCCAACCACAAGAGAAGAGGATCTCGAAGCTCCACTACCGGCCACCTCTTCCTCTGCTAGTCAGCCATCGGCCACCGCAACAAAGGTTGCTGCCGGTGGTGGTACAGCTGCCCAACGTCGGCTGAAGGTGCTGCCCCGACGGACCAAGCTGCTGCCCTACCACCAGAATTCTGCAGCCCAGCCTTCTTCCGGCCGCCTTGGAGCACTGTTCCGGCAAGCAATAGTTGCTGTCGGAACTCCACCATCACCGGACCTGCTGTCCCTCGCCGGCAGCGAACTTTCCAGCCCCTGAGCAGCGGTGTTACCGCTGCAGATCACTTCATTTCGTACCGTCGGGTTGCCTTATGCCGCCGGGTACCGAATCAAACCGTGGATCCTCTCTTGAATCCCTTTGCCTCCCTCCTTTAGCTAGTACCAATGCGGAGACACGACACGTGACTTAGCGAAGTCGTCTCAAGGATATCTTGGCGTGGATACAAGTAGAGGTAAGTCTTGCTAGACTTGCTCGTTGAGGTCATTTTCGCTTTACATCATCCAACAGGTAGACTTCTAACGAAGCTTATTTCTATGATTATGTCGGACACGTGTGTCTTGTGGTTATGTGTGATGCGTGTTTTAATAATTTAGGAAATTATTAGACCTAGTTTTTCAAGTGTAGATTGTTGTAAATTTTATTTATGGACATTTCAAAAAAAATTTGGATACAAAAATTGTTTCATAATTCGACATAAAATGTTTCAATTTTGGAGATTGTTTCCTAATTTGCTAGGAAAATTGATCTTGGAAAAATATTTCCTAATTTATTAGGAAATTTCCAATCTTGAAAAAATATTTCCTAATTTATTAGGAAATCCAATCTTAAAATTTATTTCCTAATTTGTTAGAAGATCCAATTTTGAAAATTATTTCATAATTCAATAAGGTTTAACATAGAAAATTCAATAAAGGTTTTCTCCCAATTAGATATGGGATTTACCTTTCGAAGTCTGTGTCCGAGCACACAAGACGAGAGGATATGCAAGAGTCAGATCCCATATGCGTCAGCTTTAAGATCGATCATGTATATTACGTTAAGTACTAGGCCCGATGTATTGTACGCTCTGAGCATCACGAGTAGATATCAATCGAATCCAGGCATGAATCACTGGGTAGGTGTCAAGGCAATCCTCAACTACTTGAGAAGAACTAAAGATATATTCTTGGTATATGAAATAGGGGTGTAATCGAGCCGAGCCAAGCCAAACTCTTGAATGTTTGAGTTTGGCTCATTTATAATCGAACCGAACTCGAGCTTTATTTAACGAATATATTCATGACTTACCAGCTTATTTGAACTTTTATCGAACATAAACGAGCTTAATAAATATAAATTATAAATTTAAATATTCATTGAAACTAAATTATATATTTAGAGAAAATTATAATATTCTTATAAAAATTTATAATTTTATTTTAATAAATAAATTTAATATATTTGTCTACATTTTTCATAAGTAGTGTAAAATCTATAAATTCAATATCAAAACTATTATTTTTTCATTTAAAAGTTGATTCATGTGCTTACTAACGAACATGTTTACGAACTAACAAGTCGAGTATTATGAATCTTGAAATTGGTTATTTATCTTAACGAACCTCATTAAACGAGCTCAAAAGAACTTTTATCGAATTGAGCTTCGAATAGCTCATGAGCGGTTTGGTTCATTTACACCCCTAAAATGGAGAAGGTGATATGGTAATACGCGAGTATACTGATGCCAGCTTCTAAATGGACAAGGATGACTTCAAGTCTCATTCTGAATACATATTCACTCTAAATGAAGGTATAATAAATTGGAAAAGTTTCAAACAGAAAATCATTGTTGATTCTATCACTGAAACATAATACATTGCAGCTTCTGAAACAGCAAAGGAAGCGGTTTGGATTAAGAAGTTCATCACTGAACTTGGTGTGGTTCTGAACATTGTTAAAGTATTACCAGTTTACTGCGACAACAATGGGGTGATTGCACAGACCAAGGAACCAAGGTCTCATCAACGATCAAAACATGTGTTCTGTCGCTATCACTTGATCAGGGAGATCATAAGTAAACAAGAAATACAAATTGAGAAAATTTTCACCGAAAGGAACCTAGCGGATCATTTGACAAACACTCTACCACAAAGTAAGTTTGAGAGTCATGTCAAGTCCTATGTTATTAGATACCAAGGCGATTGATATTAGGCCAAGTGAGAGTATGTTATATTTAAGAGGTGTCCTAAGACAATCGCCTTGGATTATTTATTGTATACATTCTCTATTATATGATATTGATCTTAAACTCAATTAATAAAGTCCACAATATAATACATACCATAAAAGAAATTGTGATCGGATCATAATTAGTGGGTATCTTTCCATGTGTAATTATTTATGTATTGAAATATTCCCTAGTCGATGAATTGATGAAATTGGACATCATCAATTATATAAGACTTGTATATGTTATGCTCCTTGGTTTATCCAAGTGGTTGGTCCTCACTAGTTGAGAATATTGGGATGTTGAGAGTTAACGTATATATGCTAGTTAAGGGTAACTAGTTCATTGGATATGACCTACTATAAGACTTCATGTGATTCTCTACATGTCAATGAAGATCTCATTGCAACTCAAGTGCAAGTTTCCTTAGATTTAAGGTATTCAAGTCATCTTGGTTATGGAGGATTAAACTTTGACATCTTGACAATCATCTCCTAGGAGGTGCAAGTCTGGAATGATTAGATATAAGTCAATATATCCGAAGGTATTTCAATAGCCCACAAAGGATTCACCACTTTATTTTATAAAGAGACGTATATCCTATGATCTCTTGTCAGGATTATTACTCATAAGTCTTTGGCCAAAGCAGTACACGTCAAGAGGATGGTTTTCTTGGACACGTGTTTGCATAATTTGAATCCGCATGACAAGAAACTACTACTTGCGCTAGATGTGACATAATCAGCCTAGTGGGGACTAACACATAGACCATGTCATAAACCAAGTAGGTATAAGTGAGTAAAATGAATAGACGCATGAATAATTGCAGCTGCTAAAGGGTTCAGAAGTGGTTCTGGAATCAATTGTGATTTCTCAATCAATTGGGAGTCATGATGCACTACTAAGTGTCGCTCATGATATATTTGTAATTAATGATTAATTGCGAATGACTAACATAACCCGAAACCTATAAGATCACACATACTACGAATTTATCCGAAAGGCATAAAATAAATTTGAAAATTGGATTCTCAGATAGAGAGAGATTGCGTCTGGTTGGACTCGACGAAGTGCAAATATGGAAAGTGTTTGGCGCAACAGAAGCGCGGATGAGTCACGTCTCTTGTAGACGAGTTAGACCCTATTAGGTTTAACTATGAACAAAATTGGTTTGGTTTTAATTAAAGATGGTTTGATTTTTGAACCAATGTGGTTTAGTCTTGAACTAAGATGGTTTGATCTTAAACCAAACTTAAGGCTAATGGATATGATTTTGGGTTAGCGGGTATGAGTTTGAATTTATTCTTTAAAGCCATTAGGAAATCTATATATAGATCTAGGTTAGAGAGAAAAACACACCAATTGAACTTAACCTAAAATTATTTTAGGCTATGTTCTCTCCTCCTCTCCTTGCCACCGCCAACCACAAGAGAAGAGGACCTCAAAGCTCACTGCAACAAAGGTTGCTGCCGATGGTGGTACAGCCGCCCGATGCCAGCTGAAGGTGTTGCCCCGTTGGACCAAGCTGCTGCCCTGCCGTTGGAATTCTACCACTCAGCCTTCTTCCGACTGCCTTGGAGCATTGTTCAGGTGAGCAATAGTTGCTGCCGGAACTCCGCCATCACCGGACTTGCTGTCCCTTGCCGGTAGCAAACTTTCCAACCCCCGGACAGCGGCGTTATCGCTGCAGTCCACTTCGTTTCAGACCGTCGAGTTGCCTTATGCCGCCAGGTACCGAATCGAATAGTGGATCCTCTCTCGGATCACTTTGCCTCCTTCCTTTGGCTAATACCAAAGCAGAGACATGACGCGTGACTTAGCGAAGTCGTCTCTAGAGGCAAGTCTTAATAGACTTGCTTGATGCAGTTTTCGCTTCACATCATCCCACAAGTATACTTCTAACGAAGTTATTATTTCTATGATTATGTCGGACACGTGTGTCTTGTGATTGTGTGTGATGCGTGTTGTAATAATTTAGGAAATTATTATTCTTCCGCTGCTTGTTTTTGAAATAAATTTTTAAATAGCGCATCAGTTACCCCAATATGACTAACTGAAGTTATGTTGATCAAACACCATATCAAGAGAGATACTAATGAAGGTTGACTCTTGTGACTTCTGATTTGCAATACATAGAGATGGCCTTCAATTTTTTGTGATACTACAAATGAATTTGTTGTAGCATCCTCTTAAGTAAGAAATTGCACATGGACTCATTTATATTTTCTCCATTATAACCTAAATACTCCATTTTGCAACAAGATATCTTGCTATTTTAAAATATTCAAAAGAAAAGAACAAACCAATTACATGTGAAACAAGAATTTGTGAAGCAAATTGTTTTGTGTCACCTTTGCACATACTGAACATGTTGAACAATTTTTATAATTTGATGCTAGCAACTAACATTCTTAAAAGCAGTATAAATAAATAAATAAAACTTCATACCTGCTAAATGAACTACACAAGCCATTTTCTGTGGTGGGACTAATTTTGGTGAGAGGAAGGCAACCCTTGCATTATAGCTCTCAGGAGGTAATGCACTGATTAATCTCTCTTCACAAGGTGTCCTAAAAATACCTTCTCTCAAGCATGCATTTTTTGTCTCCCAAACCATCTTCCAAATGGGCTGCACCATAATTGGAGGCAAATTCTGAACTTCAGATATTGGGAAAAGCTGCTTGACCAAGCTCTCTAATAAATCAAGCTTGCTTCCTCCCCATCCCTTCGAAAAAAAGGGTGTGCTTAACTTGGTTCGATGAACAAATGCCCCATATATATGATCCAGGAAATAATGAAGGGCACCTAGGTTTATTGATACCATCTGACTAGAAAACAAGGCAGTACTACGCAAACTCTTATAGCACAAGCCACTCTCAATCATCATACAGTTGGATAAAACTTAGTTTGGTCACCATGGGAAATAAAAGGGTAAGCTGCAGAAATCATAATTACATGTCACCGAAAATAATAGAAGATTTGCAATGTTCTATAATTTAAAAACAAATAAACAGAGAAATTAGTTGAGTAGAATAACAGATAGACTCGGTGAATATTAGATTGCACCTTTAACTGATATTCATTAGAATTCTCATGCTAGTAAAAGTATGCAGAATTCTCACACAGAGAAATCTACACACATAGAATTGAATGAGGAAATTCTTAATTGACTAACAACTACGAACCAAGCAAATTTCCATTAATTGACTAACAAATTAAAAGACAGAAAACCAAACAAGATAATTACCAAACAACTCAAAGCCAAAATTTAGAATTCAAAATTTCAGTGATTACTAATTATTGGAAGTGAAAACCGGAAATCCTGAACTCAAATCCATGAAATTGAAGTACAGGCGTACAGCCTTTGATGTGGCAAATCACGATTTTAATCAGAATGAAAGACCATAGAAAAATACAATATCTTGTTTATCTAAACCATTAAAAGGCAGTGTGTAACAAACTTCTCTCGACCATTAAAGGACATGTCTAACTTTCAGACATTTAAGGCAGGTGAGGAAGAGTGCTGGCAGAGCAAGCGCAGATCCTATTTGGATTCTCCTAAATTTGGGGGAGAATACGCTCAGCGCATCATAGGAACACTTACCCATTCTGTTGAAGGGTAATTCAACAATTAAGAGAAGGGGGCTACCTATCAATATCAAATCATTTCAATTTTTCTCTCCGTTGAACTGAAAAAAAAGGACAAGAAACACATAAAGGATGTTGGCAACCCTCAAATCAAATTTTCAATAAAAAAAAATACAAATTGAAACTTGCGTCCATATGCCAAATTGCTAGTCCCGGATTAATCCTACAACTCAGATGCCCCTGTGCCATGGAATTTATGGCTGGTTCAGAAAACTAAGCGAGCCAAGTAAGGAGGCGTCAACGAACTGAATTAGATTCAAGAGCGAGAAACAAACATTTTGAAGTAAAATAACCACATATCTAACAGTAATAAGAGAAATCAACAATAAGATCTGCTGAAAACAAAGCTAATGAACGGGACACCTCCCTTCGGATAACAATAAAATTAAACGCAAAGGTAGAGAAAGTTACCTGGTTCTCCATCAGCATCCCATGGATAGCATCCGAAGCGAATACCTCACTTCAAAAGAGAAGAATAAAAAACCGACTATCGAATCTGTCCTCCGCAGAAACAAGAATCATAATAAAACAGAAGCAATTGCGGCAAGCGAGATAGAATGGGTTGAGAAAGGGACAGGAAAAGGAAACGCGGAGATCATCGAGGGTACAAAACCAAACGATCAGAGAGAGGAAGTCCGGAAAGAAAAGGTGCAGATATAACTGGGGGCGGAATCAGTAGGGAGATATTGATAATAATTTCTAATTGTTCTAAGATTCTGATCCAATCCAAACCGCTCGATCATCCCCACGATGAACCGCTACGATGGACGGAAGAGTGGAATTGACTGCCAGAGCAAAACAGATGTTTTTTTTAAAATTTTTTAAATGATAAGGATTTTTAGAATTTATTCATAAATAAATCACACAATCGAATAAACACATTAACACAGGTTTAAACGTGACCCCATAAATTACGATTTTCTCAAGCCAATAAGAAGAATGATAAGTCAATCTAGGTCCAAGCAGCTTCTCCAAGCACTTCCTTGGTTGTCGTGTGTTGTTGCCCTTCCTTCCTTTTCACCCGTCTTCCAGAAGACTAACTCTTTCTAATTTTGTACATTACAAAATCTAAAGAAACTCGAGTTACATTCGAGTGTAATCTAATTACAACAAGAATAAAAGAGATGAAGGTACAACACGTAGGCCGTATTTTGAATTACAACATTACACACATCCAATCACATTGGGGTTAAAGGGTCATAACCATGCACCATGTCATTTATATTCACAATATACTAATAACATAAAATTTACTAGGATTGGAACAACTAATTTTGCATACTCGTTTAGGAGTTGCTGTCATGCCCGAGACACTACCCACAATACCAACTATGTTTTGTTCTAAACAAAACATCTCTAGCCGAGACCTTGTTGGTCACACACCAACTTCGTTTTGTTCCAAACAAAGCAACTCTATCCGAGACCTTGTTAGTCACACACCAACATTCGATCATGACTCAAGATTTGGCCGAAACTCAGAATCTAGCCAAGACTCATAGTATGGCCGAGACTCATAATCTGGCTGAGAGTCTTGTGTGGCCGAAACTCACAATTTTGCCAATCATAGAAAACCCTATCATGCAATTTCTATATCATATATAAAAATTCTAATAACTTAGCATATCCCTTCGCAAGTGGCTCTACCACTGTAAGGTAATAGGTTGCTAAACACGCAAACACGCAGCAGAAAAAACCTATTTCCTCCAGAAGATCCATGCGAAGGGAAACATAATTTTATACTAAGTTAGATCTAAAGACATGATAGAGTTATACCTTTGAAGCGTGCTCACGATCTCTCGACAGCTCGGATCACAGCACGATCAAGCGTTCACGCCTCTACGGTATCCACATTTACAAGTCTTGCCTTCGTTTGTCTCACAAACTCAACAAGATGGAGAAGAACACACAAGGTTGTGCTAGCAACCTTCAAGGGTGTGTTCGGCCAAGCAAGGAAAGGAGGAAGAAGAAGAAGCAAAGAAACCTTTCACCTTCTCAAGTGATGAAAATCCTATGAAAAATATCATCCAAATGATATTTATAGTCATCCCATGGAATATCAAGAGTCTCCACCTTTTCATCTTCTAATCCAATGACCCAAAATCAACCATTCAATCTAATGGTTGAATTTTGACCATTTAACTTCCTTGGTGAACTCAAGTTCACCCAATGAGTCTAACCCATTGATTCCCATGCAATTCGACTCAATCCAACAATTAGATCTATTTAAGTCTAACTCAATGAGTCTAATTCGGATTACACTTAATCCAATGAGTGGGTTCATTCGAGTCTAACTCAATGATTAATCCAAAAAGCCTAATCATCTAATGATTGACTCTTAGGGCTAATTACTAACACTATAAAAGGTATAACTAGTTATTAATTTTTGCATCATAACTAGTTCATCTTTTGTATAGATCTTGAAAAATCAAACACAAGAGGTTATCGGTTTTAAGTTATCGATTTTATTTTTCGATTTCATGTTTCGATAATGTAACGACCCGCCTTCTACTAACTAAACTGTAAGGTCGATCGTCACATTATGCTGTGCTAAACTATTCCCTGACCATCACTAGAACTAGATGCGGAAGCTGTGCTAATTAAAATTTTTGCTAACTAGTATCATTTCTTGGTTCTACATGTGCTAAGGGGTGTAATCTAAGCTATTCACGTCATTATTACCTTCCCTTATGGTCAAGGAACTCAACTAAGGGTTTCTAGCTAATATCAGGCCTTCCAATCGATCCACGGATTGATTGGAATGGTCGAATCGATCCGGAGATCGATTCAGAGGGCTACTGTATCCGGGACATGGGTTGGATCGATCCAGTGATCGATCCAGCACGCTACTGTGCTCGGGCAATATTCTGGATCGATCGACTGATCGATCCAGGCTGGTCAATCGATCCATTGATCGATCCCAGAGCTCTCTGTTCGCGACGGAAATGGCTGGATCGATCAGCCGATCGATCCAGAAGCCTACTGTTCGCGAAACAGATTGTCCAATCGATCAACTGATCGATTGGGAACCCCCAATCGATCCACCGATCGATTGGGGTTTCTGATTTTACAGTTAAGCTCTGATTTCAGCACTGTTGCGTGCCAAAGATCTCACATAACAACTAATTAATGTACAATAAACATTCCAATAACATATAGCTAACATTCCAACCTGACATGGAGCATGGTTCATCAACTCATAACCTTTAACTACTAGAAATGCATAAAAAGGAAGGTATAAGAAAACGTCTTAAGGAAGAACTAGTTTCTAATTTGCTAAACTCTCCAAGGTCTTTTATTCCAGTTCCTGCCACACACACCATCCTTGCATTGCCCTCCAGCTTCCTCTGCTAGTCCATCTTTCCTTTACCTTTATCTGCAAAGGAAAAATAGTATCTGTAAGCTTAAAGCTTAGTAAGAAACCATCTACCTCACAAAAACATGCATACTATGCAGATATGATTTTTAAAGCATGCTATTTGAAATATACTGCCTAGGCTATACATGGCATGGCATGTGATCATACAAGCATAGCAATCAAGAACTGAACATAAGCTATCATACTTGCAAAAATAGAGCTGAGCATGAAAACTGAAACTGAAAACAAATCATGGACTGAACTAAACTGATCATGATCTGTACTAAACTAACTGAGCTGGTACTGAACTAAGCTAAACTCACATAACTGATCGTGAATTTGAAAAGCTATACATATCATAAGTGAAAATACTAAACATGCTGCTGATGGGCCCTGACAACTGTACTTGCTATGCGCGCATCCCTATCCAAACTCGGGGTTGCAAGTTCCGAATCTAGTAGGTTTACTAGGTTAGCTAAACCTAGGGACGACTATGGGAGTCCAGCCCAGTGGATATCTAATCCAGTACAGTGCTACTGCTGAAAGTAAAATACTGAATGCTATATACTTATTTTGCTG
This sequence comes from Zingiber officinale, assembly GCF_018446385.1. NCBI lineage: Eukaryota > Viridiplantae > Streptophyta > Magnoliopsida > Zingiberales > Zingiberaceae > Zingiber > Zingiber officinale. Next base: position 68,236 of record NW_024589823.1, read on the forward strand.
AATCTAGGTTATCTGAACCTAGAACTAGGTTGTCTGAACCTAAAGGCGACTGTGGGAGCCCACCCATTGGACTGTAGTTCTACATAAGTTGAAATAAACTAATTTGCTGTTTTAAATGCTTCTAGTGCATTTAATAAGTTATTTAAACTGTCTATTACTAAGATAGACATTTAATCGAGCCCCTAGGAGGCTCTAACTCTTCTCTCTATTAGGGAGACCACCTCTAGGCACCCGACAACGTCTAACCTCCTATCTGAAGAGGGAAGACATGCCCGGCCCATCTAGAGGTGCTCAACTAAATCCCTAATCTGCGAAGAGAGTTAAATACACCCTAGATGTCGATAAAAAAAATCCGCATACATCCTAACTAAAGCATAAAAACTCAAACGGAAGCTATTATACTGCAGGTGAGGGGTTTCTTACCTTGTGTGCTAGATTTCTTACAAATCTAATCGCTAGAAATTCTGGTGGAGACGACTCCTCGACGATTCGCTCGCGTCCACGTGCTCTACTCGCGAAGGGGAACGTCCTCGTACGGAAATCGCTGCCGGAGAGTGCTCTTAGGGTCCTAGGGATAGAACCCTAGGGTTGGCTTTGGCTTGTTTGGGCGTCGAGAGAAGGAAGAGGAGAAGGAGAGGGTGTTCGGCGGTGAGGGTTTTTGAGAAGGAGATGTTGCCGAACCAAACTAAAATAACCCAAACCAACTTAAGTTTTTAATTTATATTAATTGGGTAACTAGGTCCAACTCAAATATAAATATAAATGTTTCCCTTCTCTTTCAGCACGGCCCTGCTGGGTTCACCGGTTACTAAGGCCAACTAAAGGTTTAGCGGACCCGAGAGGTCCCGGGTTCGATTCCCGCTTAAGCCTTTTTATTCTTCTAATTATTTTTGCCACTTCCGCTACTCGGAAAATTCCGGAAAAATATCTAAAAATTCCAGAAAAATCATAGAATAATTCTAAAATAGTTTTGAGAATTTTTCGGGCATTACAATCCCTCATACCTTATAAAAAGTTCGTCCTCGAACTTAGAATAATTCTGGATACTTCTTCCATCTCCCAAGTTGCCTCTTCTGTTGTGTTGTGCCAAATGACTTTGACTAATGGTACTTCCTTGTTCCGTAATTTCTTAAGCTCGGTCTATTATACGAATAGGCCGACTATCATCATTGAGGTCTTGCGGATCTGCTGGTGAGGCTCGATCACAGGTGGCATCGGGGTATGCTTCTTGACGTAGAGACATGAAATCGTTGTGGACGGTGACATTTCACAGGGTAGCTCTAGCTCATGCTACCTTGCCCACTCTTCTGCTGATCGGTATGGTCCCACATATCTGGGACTAAGTTGCCCTTCTTCCCAAAGCGCATCACTTCCTTTATGGGAGCTACTCTAAGGAACCCTGTATCCCCAACTAAGGGTCTGCGCTGTGTATCGGCATAGCTTTTCTGGAGCGGTCTCTATCCTCTGGCGGATCTGCTTTATAGATGCTGTGGTATCTGCAACTAGATCAGTCTAAAGCTCTAGTTCTTCCGTTCACCACTCTCATACCGACAAATTGGAGATCTACACCTCCGCCCATAGAGAGCCTCGTGGGTGCCATGCCGATGGTGGCACGATAGCTGTTGTTGTATGTAAATTCGCTAAGCTCGGATATTTACACCAACTTCCCTTGAAGTCTAGGGCTGCTCGGGCATATCTTGAGTGCACGATTTACTCGCTCCGTCGACCATCATGCGAGGATGGAATCTTGTCTTGAACTTTAGCTTAGTGCCCATGTGTTGTACACACTCCCGAAGTGTGATATGAATCTCTTGTCTCATGCGAAATGATGGTTCGTGGGACTCCATGTAGTCGGCGATCTCCGGAGATACAATTGAGCTAGCTTCTCCATGGAGTAGGATATCTTGATAGCTAAGAAGTGAGTGATTTAGTCAACTGTCGACTATTACCCGGATGGCGTCAAAACCATTCGTGGTTATGGGCGGTCCACTATGAAATCCATAGAGATATCCTCCCACTTCCATTCGGAATCTGTATAATTGCAGAACTCCTCACGGTCGTGATGTTACGCCTTGACCCTCGGCAGTGAGGCGGATGCTAACATATCGCGATGTCTCGCTTCATCTCGGGCCACCAAAATGTTTCTTGGTCTTGATACATTTTAGTGGAACTGGATGCATCGCATAAAGTCTTGTGAGCCTCATCTAAAATCATCTCGTAGCTCCTCCTGGAATACAGAGTCCATCACCAAAATACAACACCCGCTATCGGACACTCTGAATTCTCTACTTTCGATTACGCTAGCCCTTGCTTGATTTTATGAATTTCAGGGTCCTGAGCTGAGTGAATATCACCAAGCAAGGTAGACTCTAAGGTCATAGTAGAGAGCTCCAACGATGAGTTCAAGACCGAAATCTCGATCTCATACAGGGGCGGTGACATGGTGTAAGAGATAACAAGGTATGCTGGATTTTACGCTAAGTCGTCGGCTACCTTATTGGCTTTCCACGGATGGTAGAGGATGTCTATATCGTAGTCTTTGACCAGCTAAGCCATCTGTGCATGTCGATCCTTCGAGTGAAGAAGTACTTGAGACTTGATGATCGTACACTCTGCCCTGAGCTCCATATAAGTAATGTCTCCAAATTTTGAGGCGAACACTACTGTAAGCTCAAGGTCATGAGTAGGGTAATTCTTCTCATAATCCTTGAGTTGTCGGAGGCATAAGCGATCACCTTGCCGTTTTGCATCAATATTGCTCCTAGTCCCAACTTAGAGGCATCACTATAGATGTCAAAGCTGCTAGTGTTGTCTGGTAGAGCCAAAAGGAGCACTGGTCAATCTCCTTTTAGCTCATTCTCACGGTCCTCAGTCCACTGAAATTTCCATGTTCTTTATGGTAAGAGGCATCGTTGGGAGGCTATCTGGAGAAGTCCTCTACAAACTTTCGTAATATCCTGCTAATCCCAGCTAAATGATTTCATTGGCGTTCTTAGGTCTCTTCGAGTTACTCACGCTTCTATCTTTTGGGATCTACCATGATACCATCCTTTGAGATGATGTGACCCGGGAAGGACACTGATCTAGCCAAAATTCACATTTCGTGAACTTGGCGTATATCTGGTTCTCTTGAAGGGTCTGCAATACTAGTTCAGGTGCTCGAGTGTTCTTCCTGAGTTCTGAGTAGATAAGAATGTCATCGATAAACACAATAACAAACTTATCTAAATACTCCTAATACTGTTCATGAGATCCATGAATGTGGCTGGAGTCATGCCAAAGGCATGACTACGAACTCGTAGTGTCAGTATCCGGTTACGAATCTTGTCTTGGGTATATCCCTTCTTTAACCTTCACGATGATAACTGATCGAGATCTATCTTGAGAACACTGCTTTGCTCCCTTGGTGGTCGAGCAGTCATCGATTACGGAAGGGATCATTCTTAATCATGACTTGGTTCGGTGATCGGTAGTCTATGCACGATCACATGCTTCCATCCTTCTTCTTCACGAACAATACAGGGCTCCCCATGGTGAGTGACTGGGCGTATGAAACCCTTGTCAAGCGGCTCCTGTGCTGAAGTTCCTTGAATTCTGCTGGAGCCATGCGATAAGGCGCTTTGGAGATAGGATTTGTCACGGAATGAGCTCTATCTCAAAGTCAATCTCCACTGGTAACTCTTGAGGGAAGACCGCTGGGTAGTCACATACGACTCGAACCTCTGCTAGCTGTTGGTTCTTGTCCTGGCTGGCGTTGACTACGTGTGCTAGGAATCCTGTACATCCTGAATCCAGTAGCTTCTGTGCTTTCATAGCTGAGAGGAACTTCTTGACCTTTCTCTTTGGTTCCCCGCTGTATTCAAATTGCATTGCCGCTTCAGGTTGGAAGATGACTTTCTGTTTACGGCACTCTATGGTAGCACCGTATCTGATCAGAAAGTCCATCCCAAAGATAATGTCATAGTCGGTCATCTCTAGCACTATCAGATCGCAAAAGAGCTCTCTGTCTGCTATGATGACCGGCACTGCTCTGAGCCAGTGCGTGGATGCCATGATTTCTCCTAAAGGTAATGCCATCAAAAACTGACCACTGAGTACCTCTGAGGGTATTTCTAATTTTTTGGAGAACATCCTAGCTATATATGAATGGGTTGCCCCAGTATCAAATAGAACAGTAGCACTATACTGTAAAATGCTAATCTGACCTGTGACAACTGTCGAGGCATTGGCTACGTCCTCTCTGGTGAGTGCGTAGATCCTCGCATTCGCCATCGCTGGAGGGGCTTCTAATCTGCCCTGGCTGACAAGTGAACCTTCTAGAGCAGCCTGCATCTGATATAACTGAGCTGGCTGGCCTACATACTGAATCTGCTGTGGCTGAGGAAGACCGGTCTTGTTCGGGCACTGCTTGGCCATGTGCCCTTCTTGTCCACATTCAAAGCATCCTCGTGTGCCCTTGCGACAAACCCCTGGGTGGAATTTACCACAAGTAGCACACTTTGGATAACTGGGTCGCTTGCTAGACGGTCCTCCTTTTGGGTCACTCCCTGGTTTGCGCTTGCTGTTGGAGTTCCCTTTCCAGTTAGTGGCCTTCTGTTTTGAGTGTGAGAGTTTCCTTGGCCTTTGGACTCGAGGAGACTTGCCTCTGCTGCTTCATGCTGTAGTGCTCGTGGTCAAGGCACTACTCACTAACTCCTCTGTGGTTTGTGGCCGATGTATGCCACGTTCATTGCTATTTTCGGCCTCGGCATCTTGAGCATCAACCGGATTCGTTCCTTCTTCTGTCTCGACTAGCTCAGGCATAGGCGAGCCAAACTGTTGAATTTCTTCACGGCTTCCTCAGCTGAAAGTTGCCTGGCGAAACTCGGTGAACTCGTCGTAGTGGCGGTTTGTAACCCGTATGTGAAAGAACTCCTCGAAGAATTCCTTCTCGAAGTCGACCCATGACATCTGGTGGGCGCTTCGTTCGATTTTTCCCACCACATGCGTCGTCTCCTGTCAGGCGAAGGAGGCACACTTCACCTTCTCATGTTACGGCCGGTCCGAAGCTCCATCGTGTTCTCCAGTGTTTTGAAACAGGCTTGTGCATCCCATGGTTCACTAGTGCAGAAGTTCTCCGGCTTGACTCGCGCCATTGGATGAGATAGGCTTCCTTTCTTGGCTCATCTGCTGGGTCTACTCTGTGGGCTGGATTGGTGGAACCTCTAAGACTACGGAGTCGTCGATTCGGTTCCGGGTTGACTGTGGGTGTTCTGCTGATTAGCCTTTAATGTGGCTATTTCTTGTTGATGTTCAGCTAGCTGCTGCTGTAACTAAGCCATTAATGCACTGAACTGCCTGCCTCTTGCTGGGGCTCAGTAGCTAGTGCCCTTCTAGCTGGGCGTCCTCGTGCCATTGCTAAAGACATAGAGGACAGAACATGAATAACTATTACAATCATAATTGTATAACTATCGTTATCATGTTATGTACTATCACATACTATCATGCAGCAGTTTATCTATAAACATGATCTATAACAAGGAAACATAAAGCATAAATAAAGTAGAGGTATTTTTACTTGGAAGCTGCAGGTACAATGCTGATGTGTGTGTAGGAAGTATGGAACCTGGCTCTGATACCACTCTGTAACGACCCGCCTTCTACTAACTAAACTGTAAGGCCGATCGTCACATTATGCTGTGCTAAACTATTCCCTGACCATCACTAGAACTAGATGCGGAAGCTGTGCTAATTAAAATTTTTGCTAACTAGTATCATTTCTTGGTTCTACATGTGCTAAGGGGTGTAATCTAAGCTATTCACGTCATTATTACCTTCCCTTATGGTCAAGGAACTCAACTAAGGGTTTCTAGCTAATATCAGGCCTTCCAATCGATCCACGGATCGATTGGAATGGTCGAATCGATCCGGAGATCGATTCAGAGGGCTACTGTATCCAGGACATGGGTTGGATCGATCTAGTGATCGATCCAGCACGCTACTGTGCTCGGGCAATATTCTGGATCGATCGGCTGATCGATCCAGGCTGGTCAATCGATCCATTGATCGATCCCAGAGCTCTCTGTTCGCGACAAAAATGGTTGGATCGATCAGCCGATCAATCCAGAAGCCTACTGTTCGTGAAACAGATTGTCCAATCGATCAGCTGATCGATTGGGAACCCCCAATCGATCCACCGATCGATTGGGGTTTCTGATTTTACAGTTAAGCTCTGATTTCAACACTGTTGCGTGCCAAAGATCTCACATAACAACTAACTAATGCACAATAAACATTCCAATAACATATAGCTAACATTCCAACCTGACATGGAGCATGGTTCATCAACTCATAACCTTTAACTACTAGAAATGCATAAAAAGGAAGGTATAAGAAAACGTCTTAAGGAAGAACTAGTTTCTAATTTGCTAAACTCTCCAAGGTCTTTTATTCCAGTTCCTGCCACACACACCATTCTTGCATTGCCCTCCAGCTTCCTCTGCTAGTCCATCTTTCATTTACCTTTATCTGCAGTATAAGAAAAAATAGTATCTGTAAGCTTAAAGCTTAGTAAGAAACCATCTACCTCACAAAAATATGCATACTATGCAGATATGATTTTTAAAGCATGCTATTTGAAATATACTGCCTAGGCTATACATGGCATGGCATGTGATCATACAAGCATAGCAATCAAGAACTGAACATAAGCTATCATACTTGCAAAAATAGAGCTGAGCATGAAAACTGAAACTGAAAACAAATCATGGACTGAACTAAACTGATCATGATCTGTACTAAACTAACTGAGCTGGTACTGAACTAAGCTAAACTCACATAACTGATCATGAATTTGAAAAGTTATACATATCATAAGTGAAAAATACTAAACATGCTGCTGATGGGCCATGACAACTGTACTTGCTATGCGCGCATCCCTATCCAAACCCGGGGTTGCAAGTTCCGAATCTAGTAGAGTTTACTAGGTTAGCTAAACCTAGGGACGACTATGGGAGTCCAGCCCAGTGGATATCTAATCCAGTACAGTGCCACTGCTGAAAGTAAAATACTGAATGCTATATACTTATTTTGCTGAATCTAGGTTATCTGAACCTAGAACTAGGTTGTCTGAACCTAGAACTAGGTTGTCTGAACCTAAAGGCGACTGTGGGAGTCCACCCATTGGACTGTAGTCCTACATAAGTTGAAATAAACTAATTTGCTGTTTTAAATGCTTCTAGTGCATTTAATAAGTTATTTAAACTGTTTATTACTAAGCTAGACATTTAATCGAGCCCCTAGGAGGCTCTAACTCTTCTCCCTATTAGGGAGACCACCTCTAGGCACCCGACAACGTCTAACCTCCTATCTGAAGAGGGAAAACATGCCTGGCCCATCTAGAGGTGCTCAACTAAATCCCTAATCTGCGAATAGAGTTAAATACACCCTAGATGTCGATAAAAAAAATCCGCATACATCCTAACTAAAGCATAAAAACTCAAACGGAAGCTATTATACTGCAGGTGAGGGGTTTCTTACCTTGTGTGCTAGATTTCTTACAAATCTAATCGCTAGAAATTCCGGTGGAGACGACTCCTCGACGATTCGCTCGCGTCCACGTGCTCTACTCGCGGAGGGGAACGTCCTCGTGCGGAAATCGCTGCCGGAGAGTGCTCTTAGGGTCCTAGGGAGAGAACCCTAGGGTTGACTTTGGCTTGTTTGGGCGCCGAGAGAAGGAAGAGGAGAAGGAGAGGGTGTTCGGCGGTGAGGGTTTTTGAGAAGGAGATGTTGCCGAACCAAACTAAAATAACCCAAACCAACTTAAGTTTTTAATTTATATTAAGTGGGTAACTAGGTCCAACTCAAATATAAATATAAATGTTTCCCTTCTCTTTCAGCACGGCCCTGCTGGGTTCACCGGTTACTAAGGTCAACTAAAGGTTTAGCGGACCCGAGAGGTCCCGGGTTCGATTCCCGCTTAAGCCTTTTTATTCTTCTAATTATTTTTGCCACTTCCGCTACTCGGAAAATTCCGGAAAAATATATAAAAATTCCAGAAAAATCATAGAATAATTCTAAAATAATTTTGAGAATTTTTCGGGCATTATAGATAATGTGTTTCTATTGAGGTCTCTATAGTTAAACCTAGTTTACTGTAAGAAGTTAAATATCCAATTTCTTTGTGAGGCTTTGTCTAGGAAGTGGTGGATGATCACATACCCAAGAAGGCCTAGTGCCTCATCATGTTTAACCTAGAAGCCGATCTTAGAAATAGATATTTGATAACTTCTGTAATATGGTTTAACTTAGGAAGATCACATCGGCTGAACTTGGAGTAAGAATGTTATGTTTCATTCCCAATCCAAGTTTAACTTATAAAGGGAAATTTGGATTAATAATGTTAAGCATCGTTTGCAATCCAAATTTAACTTTAGTAGAACACATGGGTAGGTAGGATAGTTCTATGCTTGTACAAATTTTCGTAAGGGGAACTAGAATGATATTCCGAGTAACAACCAACAGGGGGGTTGGATAGCTAAGCCACCCCCAATTTACGATTTCTTCTCTACAAGGTTAGTGCGCACAAGCGAAAATACAAAAACTTAAACAAAAGCAAACAAGAGAGACAAGCGCTAACACAAATCCTTTACGTGGTTCGGAGATTGCTTGCTCCTACTCCACGGCATACCCTTGAGGTGGACGAACCCGTGATCCTTCGGTGGATCAATCCCCGGCAATCTCCGGCTAGAGCTTACTCCTTCTCGGTGGAGTACAACCTCTCACAAATCACTCTTCTTCTTTTACAAGATGGAGATTAAGAATAGGAAGAAGCGTATGGCTTGGAAGCTTTGGGCAATGACTTAGGAGTTATTCAACTAGCATGAGTAACCTCCTTCATGCCCCAAAGCTTTCCTTAAATAAGAGGAGAGAGTTGATCATCATATCAACTCATCTCGACACCAGTCGACTGGCAAAACCATCAGTCGACTGGTGCTACCGTTGGAGGTAGCCAACGGCTACTTTGTAGCACCAACGGTTTGCCAACGGTCATTTATCAGTCGACTGTTAAAACTAGTAGTCGACTGGTAGTTGTTGGCTGAGCGAACAGAATGTTTCTGTTCGCAGCCAGTCGACTGCTAAAACTAGCAGTCGACTAATGCAATCGACTGCGCAGTCGACTGCTAAGACTGCACATACACACACTTATCCTCTCTGGAGTCGCCCTTGAAGTCCTCTTCCTCGACGTTCGTCCCTCATATGCACCCGAGCTCGCGGCTATTCTCCGTGTCATCCTTCACGTTGCCTTGAAGTCCGCTTCTCTCGACTCCACTCCGTTGCTCCTCGTCCAACAGTCCCTCAGATGTCTTCCACACCATCCTTCACCAACTCAAGGATCCAAGCCCTAGGATGAGCTTCCCAAGCTTAGCTGCGCCAAGCTTCTCATTATAAGTGTACAAGTGTACAAAAATTTTGTTGGTTGGTCAAAGGAGAATCGTACCAGTTCCACTGCACAAAAATTTTGTATAAGTGTCGAACCTTTTCCTAAACAACCTATTGTGTTCTTTAGAAGTTAAATTAGGAATTACAAACGGAACTTAACATTATTGATTCCAAATTTAACTTATCTGTTCTTAATGGTTTAGACTTGGATCGCAAGAGGAACTTAACACTATTGATCCAAATCAACCTATGTTATAAATTCAATTAAATATTAATTTCCAAAATTGGCTTCCAGGATTGCATGGCGAGGCACATGACTTTCTTGGATATGGGAGCATCCACCACCGCCTAGACAAAGCCTTTTAAGGAAAGCTAATATTTAATTTCCTTATATAACTCTAGGTTTAACCAAAAGAACAATCGAATAACAAATTCGAAAAATAAAAGAAAAGAAACACAACTTCGAATATCTAATCCAAAAATCTAGAATTTAATGTCTCTTATGTTTGGAATCCATACAAAGAAAAACTAGTATGATACGGAAAATAATTACTAGTTATACCTTCCTTTGTATACAACGACCTCTTGATCTTCTACCGTATTCCTCTTCTTATCCCAGACGTTGTGTGGGCAACGATCTACCGTGATGAGAACCACCCAAGCCCTTCTCCTTCTTGTAAGATTCGGCCACCACAAGTACTCCAAGAATAGATGAGGTTCGACCACCACCACCAAGCTTCAAGGGATGCTAGAAACAAAGCTTCCTTTTCCTCCTTCTTCTCCAAGCAAGATCCGGCCACCTTCCAAGCTCCAAAGGTTGAAGAGATTCGGCCAAGGAGAAGAAAGAAAAAGGAGAGGGAAGAACTTGAAGGGCCGGCCACACCAAGGAAGATCGAGAGGGAGAGAAATAGAATAGAGTCGTTCAATCATGAAGACACCTCTACCCCCTTTTTTATAATTCTTGGTCTTGGAAAATAAGGAAATTTTAATAAAACTTTCTTATTTTCTTTGCCATGAAAGAAAAAATTAATTGATAAAAATCAATTTTATTTTCTCTTATTAAAGTGGCCGGCCACAAAGAATTCTCCATCAAGGAAAGTTTTTATTCTCAAGAATTAAAACTTCCTAATTTGTTTCCGAAAATTTTTAATAAAAAATTCTCTAATAATTTTTTCCTTCAGGGTGGATTATAAAAAGAAATTTTATAAATTAAAATATTTCTTTTAAACATGTGGATAATTTCCAAAAGGAAAGTTATCTTTAAAATTAAAATCTCTTTTCAATCTACAAATAAGGAAAGATATTTATTCTTTTCTTAATCTTTTGTAGAAACTTATAAAAGGAAATATTTAATTTTTAAACTCTCTTTTAAATCATGAACATGGTTACAAAAAAGGAAAATTTTCTTAAAATTAAAATCCACCTTTCAATCTACAAATAAGGAAAGATTTCAAATCTTTTCTTAATCTTTTGTAGAAAGCTATAAAAGGAAAGATTTAAATTTTAAACTCTCTTTTAAAACCATATTATCCACATAAGAAAAAATTTAAATAAAATCTCTTTTATATTATATGTGGTCGGCCACACCTAGCTTGGACTCCAAGCTAGGGCAGGCCACTAATCTTGGCTCAATCCTTGGGTCTTGGCCGGCCCTAGCTTGGGCTCCAAGCTAGCTTGGCTGCCCACCAAAGAGTGGGTATAGGTGAGTATAATTATTTATATACAACAGACTATGATAGGGACCGAGAGGAGGAATTGGTTTTGGTCTCCCGATGAAATTAAGCTTCCCGTGTTCGCCCCAAACACACAACTTAACTTCATCAATAATAATTCATACCACTAAAGAATTATTATTGAACTACCGCACCAATCCCAAATTACATTTTGGCCTCCTTCTTATTATGAGTGTGTTAGTCTCCCTGTGTTTAAGATGTCGAATGTTCACTAATTAAATGAGTTACCGACAACTCTCTTTAATTAATATCTTAGTCCAAGAGTAGTACCACTCAACCTTATCGTCATATCGGACTAAGTCCACCTGCAGGGTTTAACATAACAATCCTTATGAGCTCCTCTTAGAGACATTCTCAACCTAGATTACTAGGACACAGTTTCCTTCTATAATCAACAACACACATTATAAGTAATATCATTTTCCAACTTATTGAGCTTATTGATTTATCGAGCTAAATCTCACTCATTGATAAGTCAAAGAAATAAATACTAAATATATATGTTTATTATTATATTAGGATTAAAAGCACACACTTCTATAATAACTAAGGACTTGTTCTTTTATTAAGTCAGTATAAAAAGAACTTTCCTTAAATAGTCCTGCTCAATACACTTAGAGTGTACTAGTGTAATTTATTAGTCAAGATAAACTAATACCTAATTACACTATGACTATTCTAATGGTTTGTTCCTTTCCATCTTAGTCGTGAGCTACTGTTTATAATTTATAAAGAACCGATAACACGATCTCCTGTGTGTGACACCACACACCGTGTTATCTACAATATAAATTAATGGAACGACTACACTCAGTATGTAGATACTTGACCAATGTGATTCTTATTTCTAAATAGAAGGTTATACAAAAGCTAGGCTTTTAGTATATACTCTAACATTCTATTGTCTGGCTTCACTCATCAGAACTTCCTCCACCTAGCTTCACTCACTAGGGTCTGGCTTCACTCACCAGCACTTCCTCCACCTAGCTTCACTCACCAGCACTTCCTCCACCTAGCTTCACTCATTAGGGTCCGACTTCACTCACCGGGACTTTCACCACCTAGCTTCACTCACTAGGGTCCGACTTCACTCACCGGGACTTCCACCACCTAACTTCACTCACTAAAGCCCAACTTCACTCACCGAGACTTCCACTTTGCCTAACCTTTGGTTAAGACTTACCTTTGCTAGTCATCTAGTCCTCACTAGACTTCTCTCTCCCAAACATCAAGTCTTGTTTGGGTCAACTCTTGGTCATATTGTCAAATATCGAAACCCTAGAGGTCGATTGCACCAATATATTCAACCTCTATGATTTCCTTAAGTCTACCATAGTAATCAAACTGAGTGTTATTGTTATCCATAGATACTTTAACACAAACACCAGAATTATAGGTTAATCTCCATAAATCTCGTTGTGTCGCGTGGAATTTGAGCCCATTCACATAATAACCAGAGTAGACCTTTATTTTACGGAGGGGTCCTGATGCAAGATTCATTGTCCTATCATCTACCACGTTTGAACCCTCAACTCTGGCTTTGTTAGGAACATTATTCTTTAATTTCCTTAAAAACCATTCAAATAGATACATTTATCTGTATTGCACAGGACCAGCTATTTATGTCTCGTATGGTAAATGTACTGGAAGATGTTCCATTGAATAAAAAAAAACTAGGTGAAAATATACACTCCAACTTACATAGTATGAGAGGAATGTCTATTTCTAGCCGAAGCACATCATCCATCATAATACACCTCGCTGTCAAATCTCTAAAAAATAGACTCAATTCTATGAGTGCTTGCCAAATATTATGAGGAAGTAAATCATGGAAAGTTACTGGAATAAGTCTTTGCATGAATACATGACAGTCATGACTTTTTATTCCAAACATCTTTAACCTATTTATATCCACGCATCGAGCCATATTTGAGGCATACCCATCTGGGAATTTTACCTCTTTCAACCAACTACATAAAGCTCGTTTACCGTCTTTGCCTAATGTATAACAAGTCTTTGGAAATTTATTATTTGTTTCATCCTAATACAACTCTAGTCTGTTGACTAGTTCTTTTAATTCCTCACGTGATTTTGCAGTATCTTTAGTTCTTCCAGGCATATTCATCATAGTGTTGAAGATATTATCGAAGAAATTTTTCTCGACATGCATGCCATCTAAATTATGTCGAATAAATAGATACTTCTAATATGGTAACTCCTAAAAAATACTTTTTTTTCTTCCAACCACACTTGCACATTCTAACAATGTATTTATTTAACTCATCGGAACCAGGTTGAGATACTGGTAGAAATCCATAATTGTCTATTTGTTTAATGATTTCTTCACCTGAAGTATGGACTATTGGAGGAGGTTTTCTGACTACCACATTCTTTAGGATTTTTTTTATTTCACCTAAAAGGGTGATTAACATGTAAAGATTTACGATGATTATCAAACCAAGATACGTTCCCACTGCAAGGTAGTGAAAATGCATTAGAATCTGTCATGAAGTGTGGACAAGCTAATTTACCAGTCGTGCTTCATCCTAACAATATTGAGTATGCTAGAAAATCACTGATCGTCCATAATAATACAACATGCAATCTAAAATTAGTTTTGCTAGCAACATCATAATTCACTGACCCTATATTTCACAAATCATTTTGTCACGCCCTGAGAGAGTCCCTGCTAGAAAAAATTTCAACAGCATCTCCCCTGTACGGGTGACAATCTGAAACTTTCTACATCCATCCAAATACCTCGGCCAACACAACCAGATCAATATATATATATATATATATATATATATAAACAAGTAATCACCACGCAGTTTAATAGTAAAACTAAACAAATGCAACGAATAGAAAACCAAGTCAAAATCCTATTCAACTACGCCCATAAAGCTCAAAACCGATATCCTACGCCACTACACCCATAAAACACAAATCACAACGAATTCACCTCTTCTGCCATCCAGGCAAGCATGTAGCAAAAACACATCCAAATAAAACTTATCGACAATAAAGATAACATAATATCCAAGTGTCAAAACTAGAACAAGTCTAAAAAGTACAATAAGAAAACCCAAAAGATAAAACACATCCTCGCGATCTGCAAGGGACTAGCGACTAGAACTCCTCTGGACAGCCTCAACCTGAAAATAGTAAATATCCACGGGGTGAGTCAACTCCTCAGCGGGTAATATTGACATGCATAGTAAGAAAATAACAACTAGCACTAATCATGCGTACAGTCTCCTGATATAATAATGATAAATGCAACTGGAATAAACAGGAGAAAATGTATTAACCAGGACCTGATGTATAGATAATCAACCGAGAAGTATAGGAATCCTGTATGCATGTCAACCAAATGCATCCATCTAATATGCGGCATACAAGTGCAGCAAACACAAGCAATAAATGCATTAATGCGTATGATGTCAATGACATATCCTGGTCACCCCTACTCTCCAGTCAGCCATCTCACACACGATGGTGAGACCGAGTGGGTAGGGCTGTGATAACCGTGCACTCTGCTGTCACTACTCCTGATGAGTGACCGAGTGGACGGGATGTTGTCGGAGTACACCTATCCTCCTACCCCAAATCATAAGTGGGGGAGCGCAATGCTCTCATCTCCCTGAGACAATCCAGAGGAGGGATCCCTGACGTGCTACCACGCTGCATCACGCTACCTATGAGTAGACCAGCGGAGCACTGACAAAGTAAAACTGCCACACACTCTGCCTGATATACCACTAACCCATGAGTGGTTGTGTGTGCAGATCCATGAAATTAGCGATGTGCTCAACAATAATGGAGCCGACTATCGCGTAGTATGCAATCATGTGAGATGATGCATGACACTAAGCCTGACAATATCCTAAACCTATCCACATCTACATAATGTGTACCATAGGACAAAGAATCAAATCAAAGGTCTGGGTACACAGATTAGATAAGGTATAAAAACCTAGGTCTTGAACATAATGAAACATGGTTATGTCACTACCTCTATAAGCATGTATAATCAGGTAGGTACTAACATGAAGTGTATAACAAGTAACAAAACAAGCATGTAATAGGTATCGGGTAGTGACCAACCGATGCAGATAAGAAACATAATCATTACTATTTATTAAAAATATTACTATGTATATCAAATGACAAATCTAAAAAGATAAGTAAAAGTACCCGCCTCCAATATAGATCGAATCTGGTCCAAATCCAACGTCGAGATACTCGTCTCGCGTCAAAGTCCTGTGTCACCAATAAATATATATTTTATTTAGTTACATTCCTATAAATAGCTAAATAAAATCTTTTACACTAAATTAAGGCAAAACCCTAATCAACACAATAACATAAACCTAATTCCAATTACACATGTACAACTAATTACACAATCCAACTCATACCTAATCCAACCTAATTAAATATCTTACCTCAACACCAAAGTCTCTTCAGTTGGTCCACAACAGGTAGTTGCTGTCGGAATAGGGGCAGCCGCTGAAAACCAGATACACCACCAAGAATTAATTAATCTGATCAAGATTGAAATCCAAGAAATCAACAAGGATACGCTGCTCACCTCACTGTTATTTTGTTCAGATCTGACAGCAAGAGGAAATCTAGGGCACGACACAAGAAAATCAGAAGAGGGCGAGACTAGGACTGGAGGTGGCTCGGTCCTCTCTGGTGATCAGCAACCGACGCTGAGTCATGAGGTCGGTAGTGATCGAGGAAGAGGGCATGGATCGACGATGTCGATTTAAGGCTGGTGACAAGCAACTGTGGGTCCGTAGTGGTCGGCGGCGATGTTAGGGCACAACGGCGTGAAGAAGGGGAAACTTTCGCCGCTGCCCGACCGGAATAGAGGAAGAGATGGGGGATCAGCAGAGGCAATCGGGCAAAGGAGGCATCGGGGAGAAACGGTTAGGGCTCGGGGAGGAAGAAGGAGGATGATCGGGTTGGAGAGCTTTGGCGATGAAGTGGAAGAGAAGAGAAGAGAAGAAAAGAAATCGAGCATGACTTTAATTGTGAGGAAGGGGAAGAAACTGTCGCCGGTTAGGGCTTCGGTTCGGCGAGGAAGAAAAGAGAGAAGAACGGTGAAAACAAAGAAAGAATAAAAAATAATAATAAATAAATTCAATTTTTCCTCGCTTAAATTAGGTACCTTAAACAGACCTTCCCAGAGCCCAGTTTTTATCCCCGTAACACAAACCATACAGTCTCCAAAAAATTTCCAAAAAATTTGAAAAATTGTGTTATGGCGCTTCGCCCATTTTTGGTATTTTACATTCTCCCCCACTAATAAAAATTTCATCCCCAAATTTCGTTATCTACCATCAGCGAATACTAACAACAGGTAAAGGGTACAAATGCTGAACGATAAATTGAACCACATACCTCAAGTGAAAAGGTGGGGGTATCGAGCTCGGATCGTATCCTCGAGCTCCTAGGTAGCCTCCTCGTCTGAATGATGTTACCATCCGACTTTAACCAGTTAGATAGTCTTGTTTCGCAGCTGACGCTTTTTCTGGTCCAAGATTCGTACCGGAACTTCCTCATAAGTGACGTCAGGCTGAACAGAAACTGAGATATCTATCAACACATGTGTCGGGTCAGGTATGTATCTACTCAGCATAGATACGTGGAATACTTCATGGGCGTCTGCCAGGGACGGTGGTAGTGCCAGCTGGTAAGCTACTACTCCAATCCTCTCTAGGATCTGGAAAGGGCCAATGTACCTCGGAGCTAGCTTACCTCTGCGGCCAAATCTCTTCACCCCTTTCGTGGGTGAAACTCGTAGAAATACATGGCCACCTGTAGAGAACCTAGGGGTTTCCGTCTCCGATCAGCATAACTCTTCTGCGGTCCTGCGCCTCTGACATCCTCCGTCTGATAGTACGGACCAATTCTGCCTCCTGCTAAGCTCTATGAGGTCCCATCAGCTGGGCCTCCCCAACCTCATCCCAGAGGGTGGGTGCCCGACAAGACCTACCATACAACGTTTCAAACGGTGCCATCTGGATAGCCGAATGAAAGCTATTATTGTAGGCGAACTCTACCAATGGCAAATGGTCCTCCCAACTGCCTCCAAAATCCAATACACAAGACCTCAGTAAGTCCTCTAGAGTCTAAATGGTCCGCTCTGACTGTCCATTTGTCTGCGGATGGAAAGCTGTACTGAAACGGAGTTGAGTGCCCAAGGCCTGCTGCAGACTCTGCCAGAATCGAGATGTGAACCGGGGGTCTCTATCTGAAATAATACTCAAAGGAACACCATGTAATCTGATGATCTCCCGGCAATACAGATCTGCCAATCGATCCAGGGAATCAGTCTTCCAGATCGCTAAGAAGTGCGCGGATTTGGTTAATCGATCAACGATTACCCAAATCGCGTCATGGACTCGTCGTGTCCTAGGTAAACCTACCACAAAGTCCATGGTAATGTGTTCCTATTTCCACTCAGGAATAGGAATCCGTTGAAGTAATCCGGCAGGTCTCTGGTGCTCGACCTTCACTTGCTGACAGACAAGACATCTAGCTACGAATTCCGTGATGTCTTTCTTCATACCGTTCCACCAGTAGGAACGTCTCAAATCTCGATACATGTGGGTCATGTTGGAGTGTATACTTAAAAGATTAGCTTTTGTACATATTTATTTTGAAATAAAGAATCACATTGGTCAAATGTTTACATTTATTTGTTAAATGTAATTGTTCAATTAATTTATATAGTAGATAACATGGAGTGTGGAGTCACACTTAGAAGATCATGTTGTCGGTTCTCTATAAATTATAAACAGTTGCTCACGACTAAGATGGAAAGGAACAAACCATCAGAATAGACGTAGTGTAATTAAGTATTAGTTTATCTTGACTAATAAATTACACTGATACACTTTAAGTGTATTGAGTAGGATCATTTAGGTAAGTTCTTTTTGTACTGACTTAGTAAAAGACCTAGACCTTAGTTATTGTGGAAGTGTGTGCTCTTAATCCTAATATAATAACAAGCATGTATATTTAATATTTATTTCTTTGACTTATCAAAGGGTGAGGTTTAGCTCGATAAATCAATATGCCCGATAAGTTGGGAAATGATATTACTTATAGTATATGTTGTTGATTATAGAAGGAATCTATGTCCTAGTAATCTAGGTTGAGAATGTCCCTAAGAGGAGCTCATAAGGATTGTCATGTTAAACCCTGCAGGTGGACCTAGTCCAACATGACAATAAAGTTGAGTGGTACTACTCTTAGAGCTAGATATTAATTAAATGAGTTGTCAGTAACTCACTTAATTAGTGGACATTCATAATCTTAAACACAGGGAGACTAACACACTCATGATAAGAAGGAGCCCATAATGTAATTTGGGATTGGTGCGGTAGTGCGGTAATAACTCTCTAGTGGAATGGGTTATTATCGATGAACTTGAGTTGTGTGTTTGGGGCGAGCACGGGATACTCAAGCTCATCGGAAGGCCAAAACCAATTTCTCCTCTAGGTCCCTGTTGTAGCCTCAATAAAGCCTCAAGTCCATCCAAAGAAAAGTCTATCTTGGTGTCCAATAAGGGCTCGGTTCATTGCTTGGTGACCAAGCAATGGTTGGCCACATATTCTCTAGAAGTGGCCGGCCCTTGCCTTGGGCAAGGGGGTCGGCCGCAATATTTAAATTAGGAATGTTGGTTTTGAATTTTTAAATTTCCTCAGATATTTACAATTTGTAAAAAGAGAGATTTTAAAAATTTATAAAATTTTTCTAATTTAAATTAGGCCACAAGGTTTTAAAAGAGAGTTGTAAAATTTATAAAACTTTCTTTTAAAAAGAAATATTATTAGAGATGTTTTAAATTTTAAAACTTGATTTTAAATTTTAAAACTTTCCTTTTAATATCCACATTAGAAAAAAAAAAGTTTGTAAAATTTTATTAGAAGTTTTCTTCTTTTAAAATTTTATAATTTTTTTTTCTTTCCCTTTTAATAAGTGGCCGGCCACCTTGCTTGGTGCCCAACCAAGGGGCCGGTCAAATAATTAAACATCAACAAATAGTTGTTTAATTAATAAATCAATCTAGGATTGATTAATTAAAAGGAAAGAAAAAGAAAAAATTAAAAGAAAATAGGAATGAGTCTAATTTTTTATAAAACTCTTTCCATAATTTTCCGTTGGGAAACTAATATAAAAAGGGGGGAAGGGGAGGCCTTGAAAAATATAACAATTGATATTGTGTTGTTGGAGATCATCAAGTGGCCGACCCCTCTCCCTCTCTTCCCTTTACTCTCTTTTGCTCCTCTGTGGTGGTGGTGGCCGAATTCTAGAGAAGGAGGAGAAGCTTTCCGGGTGGTGTTCGTCTTGGAGGATCGTCGCCCACACGACGTCCAAGAGGAGGCGAAGGATATGACAGAAGATCTCGAGGTTTTTAGCATACAAGGAAGAGGTATAACTAGTATTTAATTTCTGCATCATACTAGTTAATTTTTCTTTATATAAATACCAAATACAAGATGCATTCGATTCTTGTTTTTCGAATTTAATTTCGATGTTGTGTTCTTTTTCTTTTTTCCTTGTGATTTGATTGTTCCTTTTGGTTAACCTAGAGTTATATAAGGAAATTAAATATTAACTTTCCTTAAAAGGCTTTGTCTAGTCGGTGGTGGTTGCTCCCATATCCAAGAAAGCCAAGTGCCTCGCCATGCAGTACTGGAAGCCAATTTTGGAAACTAATATTTAATTGAATTTATAACCTAGGTGATTTGGATCAAACGTGTTAAGTTCCGCAGGAGATCCAAATCTAAACCTAAAATAACATATGAGTTAAACTTGGAATCAAACGCGTTAAGTTCCGCAGGAGATACAAGTTTAACTTAAAAGAACACATGGTAGCTAGGAAATGTTCAGATCACGTACAAAATTTTTGTACAGTGGAGCCATTGGTTTTTCCGAGTAGCAACCAACAGGTCCCCCCTGGGTGGATCGTAAATCGAGAGCGATGAGCCTCCTGAAGTAGATCCTGTAAGACCGGATAAGACTAAAGTACGCATAATCTGTCTTAGAAGTATATAATACCCTCCTCATCTCGTGTGAACTCGGTCTACTGCCCGGAAGTTATCTGGCTGCCAATGAACTGAAAATGTTGATCACCGGCCTGGGCCTCTCGGATCCTCGTCCTGATCGATGACTGAGCAACCATAGTAACAAGAATACCCTGCTCTGTCTGTCCCTGCTCCTCAAGGCCTAACTCGGAGAAACCCTAAATCAAGTCTGTGACTGAAGCCCGGTGGCAAGCCAAAGTCCCTCCGGACTTCCTGTTCAGTACATCAGCAACCACATTAGCTTTCCCCGGGTGGTAGCTAATGGTACAATCGTAATCCTTCAGGAACTCCATCTATCTCCTCTGTCGAAGATTAAGTTCCTTACGGGTGAAAATATATTTGAGATTCTTATGATCCGTAAGAATCTCAAAGGTAATGTCGTACAGATGATGCTGCCAAATCTTCAAAGCAAATATAATAGCGGCTAACTCTAGATCATGAACTGGGTAGTTCTTCTCATGGTCCTTCAACTGTCGAGAAGTATAAGAGACTACCCTGCCGTGCTGCATCAGAACAGTGCCCAAACCCAGAAGAGGCACGTCGGTGTAGAGTACGAATCCGTCCTCTCCGGAGGGTAAAACCAAAACCGGAGCCGACACTAATCTCTACTTTAGCTCCTGGAAGCTGATCTCGTAATCTTCGGTCCAAGTAAACTTCACGCCTTTCCTGGTCAGGCGTGTCAGCGGCATAACAATCCGGGAGAAACCCTCGATGAACCGTCTATAATATCCTGCTAGTCCCAGAAAACTGCGGATCTCCTGACCTGATTTCGGCTACTCTCAATTGGTGACAGCCTCGATCTTCTGAGGGTCTACTGAAATACCTCTGCTCGAGACCACGTTGTAACGACCCGACCCATTTGGCGGCCCATTTGGCGACCCTCGGGTCGTCGACCGTCGACCGTCGGCCGTGTCGTTACTCACTAGGACTTTCCACCCTTGATCTCACTTGGTTACCAGGATTCATAAACTCTAATACTTAAGCTTGGAGGTTTAGAGTTCGAATCCTGGGGGAGGCAAAAATCCACTGGCCAGGGGTGGAAAGTCCTAGTGAGTAACGACACGGTCGACGGTCGACGGTCGACGACCCGAGGGTCGCCAAATGGGCCGCCAAATGGGTCGGGTCGTTACAATAAAAAGACGCCTTTTTATTGTAACGACCAGGCCCTCTTGGCCCATTTGGCGGCCCATTTGGCGACCTCTAATGTCGTCGACCGACGACCCTTGGCCGTGCCGTTACTCACTAGGACTTTCCACCCCTGGTTAGTGGATTTTTGCCTCCCCCAGGATTCGAACTCTAAACCTCCAGGCTTAAGTATTAGAGTTTATGAATCCTGGTAACCAAGTGATCTCAATCCTGGTATGGGAGCAACCACCACCGACTAGACAAAACCTTTTATAGAAATTTAATATTTAATTTCCTAAAATAACTTTAGGTTAACCGAAAAGAACAATCAAATCACAAGGAAAAATAAAACAAAAAAAACACAACTTCGAAAAATATATTCGAAATACTAGAACGTAAGCCTCTTGTATTTGGTATTATTTCCAAAAATAACTAGTATGATGCGGAAAGAAAAATTACTAGTTATACCTTTTAGAAAAACCTTTTAGAAATTTCTATTAACTAATTGAGATCACTTGGTTACTAGGATTCATAAACTCTAATACTTAAGCCTGGAGGTTTAGAGTTCGAATCCTGGGGGAGGCAAAAATCCACTGGCCAGGGGTGGAAAGTCCTAGTGAGTAACGGCACGGCCAAGGGTCATCGGTCGACAACATGAGAGGTCGTCAAATGGGCCGACGACATAAGGGCCGACGGTCGACGACCCGAGGGTAGCCAAATGGGCCAAGAGGGCCGGGTCATTACACACGTGTCCCAGAAAACTGACTGAGGATAGCTAGAAAGCACACTTGCTGAACTTCGCGTATAGCTGATGTTATCGAAGGGTCTCCAAGACTGTGCGAAGATGCTGTGCATGTTCCTCCTCGGAACATGAGTAAACCAATATGTCATCGATGAAAATGATAACAAACTGATCAAGATACTCCAAGAAGACGCGGTTCATCAAATCCATAAACACCACTGGAGCATTTGTAAGCCCAAATGACATTACCAAAAACTTATAATGGTCGTATCTGGTACGGAATGCAGTCTTCTAAATATCAGATTCTCTGACTCTCAGTTGATGATATCCGGATTACAGATCAATCTTAGAATACACTGATGTACCTCTGAGCTGATCAACAAATCCTCGATCCGTGATAAAGGGTACTTATTTCTGACGGTCACTGCATTCAGCTGTCTATAATCTATGCACAACCTCATAGTACCATCCTTTTTCTTGACGAATAATACCGGAGAACCCCACGGAGAAGCACTAGGGCGTATAGATCCCCTGTCCAAAAGCTCCTGGAGTTGAACCTTCGGTTCGTTCAACTCTTTTGGTGCCATACGATAAGGAGCTTTCGATGTTGGTGCGGTTCTCGGAATCAACTCAATAACAAACTCCACTTGCCTTCTGGGAGGCAAGCCTGGTAGCTCCTCTAGAAATATATCCGGATACTCTCGGACTATCGGAACGTCGGAGAGTTGAGAACTACTACCTTCTTAGTATGGATCAAAGATAACAAAAGACCCTAACAGCCATGTGACATCAATTTCTGAGCCTGAATCACCGAAATGATCGATATGTCGTCGTCTCTGATGCCAGTGAAATCCCACAAGGGTTGGTTCGGAGGCCGGAATGCGACCACCCTCGTCTGGCAATCAACAGTGGCATGATATACTGACAAACAGTCCATGCCAAGAATAATATCAAAGTCGACCATTTCCAGTACTAAAAGATCTATCGTGAGTATCATGTTGTCAAAGTCTAACGGGCAACCTCTGACCTCCTGGGTGATGTCCTAGGCATCACCGGACGGTAGAGAGACGGTCAGTCACTGTGGTCTAAGAGTGGGTAATCTACTAATCTCCTGTATAAAGGTACGAGATATAAATGAATGCGAGCTATCAGCATCTATCAGCATATCAGTGGATAAGGTATAAATAGAAATCGTACCGTGGAAAATGGATCCGTCAGCCCGCTGTGCATCCTCTTTGGTAACCGCATGAATACGTCCAGTCTCTGGTGGTGGAGGAGGTGGTAGTGCTGCCAAAGGCTACTACGTCTGAGTCTGAGCCTGCCATTGTGACGATGCCGGGTACTAAGCCAGAGACTGATAGGTAGGTTGAGACTGATACTGGACTGATGGCAGGGGTGATGACTGGTACTAAACCAGTGGCTATGGCTGATACTGCCCCTGAGTCAGATACTATGGTCCTAGAACAGAGCTCTGTGGTACTATGAGTATTAGGATGTATACTAAAAGCCTAGCTTTTGGTATAAACATTTATCTAGAAATAAGAATCACATTGGTCAAATGTCTACATTTATGATAAATATAGTTGTTCAATTAATTTATATTGTAGATAATATGATGTGTGGTGTCACACATAGAGGATCATGTTATCAGCACCTTATAAATTATAAACAGTAGCTCACGACCAAGATGGAAAGGAACAAACCATTGGAAGATCGTAGTGTAATTAGATATTAGTTTATCTTAACTATATAATTACACTAGTACACTTAGAGTGTATTGAGTAGGACCATTAGAAGTCGTTTCTTTTTATACTGACTTTATAAAGGAATAAAGACCTCAGTTATTATGGAAGTGTGTGCTCTTAATCCTAATATAATAACAAGCACATATATTTGATATTTATTTCTTTAATTTATCAATGGTTGAGATTTAGTTCGATAAATCAATAAACCCGATAAGTTGGGAAATGATATCACTTATAGTGTGTGTTGTTGATTATAGAAGGAAACTGTGTCCTAGTGATCTAGGTTGATAATGTCCCTAAGAGGAGCTCATAAGGATTGTCATGTTAAACCCTGCAGGTGGACTTAGTCCGACATGACGATAAGGTTGAGTGGTACTACTCTTGGAACTAGATATTAATTAAGTGAGTTGTCAGTAACTCATTTGAATTAATGGACATTCAATATCTTAAACACAGGGAGACAAACACACTCATAATAAGAAGGAGCCCAAAACGTAATTTGAGATTGGTGCGGTAGTTCAATAATAATTCTTTAATGGTATGAATTATTATTGATGAAATTAAGTTGGGTGTTCGGGGTGAACACGGGAAGCTTAATTTCATCGGGAGACCAAAATTAATTTCTCCTCTTGGTCCCTATTATAGCCTCTATATAAAAGTATTGTATCCACTCAAGCCTATCTTCAAGTTCATGTTATTGGCGTATCCAAGGATGCCTCATGTTATTGTGATCAACGTAAACAACAATTGCTTGCTGTGAAATGCCGATTGCTTAAACAAGAATAGCAACTCACGGTTTTGTTTGCCAACCAAGTCAATGTGAGAAGCTTTGTTTAAGCAACTCACGTTTTTGTTTGCCAACTAAGTCAACGTGAGAAGTTTTTCACGTTTTTGCTTGCCAATTAAGTCAACGTGAGAATATTGTCAATTTCCAAGGTGATCACATGGAATTAAGAGGAGAGGAATTTTAATTAAAATATTTTTTTTTGTGGAGAGATGTTTTAAAAGGAACTTTTAGTTTTTGGTCATAACTTTTCTTTTTGGAAATCATCCACATGTTTAAAAGAAAGTTTTTAAAATTTTCTTTTTACAAACCACCATGAAGGGATAAATTGTTAGAGAAATTTTTATTTTAAAATTTCCAGAAACAAATTAGGAAGTTTTAATTTTTGATTAAAACTTTCCTTGTTGAGGATTATGTAGGTGGCCGACCATGTAATATGAGAAAGGAAATTAATTTTTAATTAATTAAAATTTTCTTTTCATGGCAAAGAAATTAAGGAAATTTTTATTTAAATTTCCTTATTTGCCAAGACCAAGAAATATAAAAGAGGGGGTAGAGGTGCTTTCATGGCTGACAACTCTATTCTTTTTCTTCCTCTCTTTTCCTCCTTGGTGTGGCCGGCCCTAGAGGTTTTCCCTCTTCTCTTCTCTTCTTCTTTAGTGGTCGGTTTCATCCCCTCTTGGAGCTTTTTGATGGTGGCGATTCTAGCTAGGAGAAGAAGGAGAGAAAGGAGGCTTTGTTTCTAGCATCCCTTAGAGCTTGGTGGTGGTGGCCAGACCTCTACTTCTCTTGGAGAGTTGATGGTGGCCGAATCTTGCTTGGAGAAGAAGGAGTTTGGTGGTTCTCGTCTCGGTAGATCGTTGCCCACACAACGTCCGGGATAAGAAGAGGAATACGGTAGAAGATCAAGAGGTCGTAGCATACAAAGAGAAGGTATAATTAGCAATTGTTTTTCGCATCATGTTAGTTATTTTTCTTTGTATGAATTCCAAACACAAGAGGCATTAGATTTAGTTTTTCGAATTTATTTTTCGAGTTTGTGTTTTCTTTGTTTTTTGAATTTGTGATTCGATTGTTCTTTTTGGTTAACCTAGAGTTATTTAAGGAAATTAAATATTAACTTTCCTTAAAAGGCTTTGTCTAGGCGGTGGTGGTTGCTCCCATATCCAAGAAGGTCATGTACCTCGTCATGCAGTCCTGGAAGCCAATTTTAGAAATTAATATTTAATGGAATTAATAACTTAGGTGGATTTGAATCAATAGTGTTAAGTTTCGCTTGCGATTCAAATCTAAACCATTAAGAACAGATAAGTTAAATTTGGAATAAATGATGTTAAGTTTCGTCTGCGATTCCTAATTTAACTTCTAAAGAACACAATAGGTTATTTAAGGAAAGGTTCGACACTTGTACAAAAAAATTTTGTACAATGGAACCGGTACGTTTTCCTAGGACTAACCAACAATAAGGGCACTGGGGGTGCTCCTGTCCATACATGCCATATGCAACAGCTGCAGGGGGGGCAGACATCCGCTGACGACGCGAAGATTGGGCTCTCTGCCCTCCTCACCGAGTCCCTGACTGACTGTGTTGTCCTCCCTGAACAGTAACTCCGGAGGCAATATGCTGAGCCTTCAGCGGACAATCTCTACTCTGGTGCCCAGACAATTTGTAATAATAGCAAACTGACTGTCCCAGAGAGCAGGTTGAGGTGATATGGTCTCTAGACCCACATCGTAAACAGTGAATGTCGCTGGAGAGTTGTTTCCAATTCTGCTGAGGAGATCGGAAACGTCTTGAGGAAGACTGACCTGACTTCTGAGGCCGACCAGATGCCTCAGAAGTACGCTGACCTGGGCGACTGTGACCACTCTGCTGCTGTGTAGCCTGTGTCGGCTGGATCTGTTTTGATGTCCGATCTGTCTATTTCCTTTTCTTGCCCGGATCTGCTCTCTGCTGCGCTGACTCAATCATAAGAGCTCTGTCCAACGACTCCAAGTAAGACAAATTCCCAAAGCCGGCAAGATTTACTTGCAAATGTCCATCCAGTCCCTGAATAAACTGTTGCATACGGGAACTGTCCTCAGCATCCAGTTCTGGACAAAATCTGGCCAACCGATTAAACTCGGCATTGTACTCAGTCACCGAGCGGTTGTTCTGCCGCAGATTCAGAAAATCCTGACGGCGAGTCATCTGATAGGCCCGTGGAAAGTAACGTCTCTCAAAAGCCTCTCTGAATCTGGCCCAAGTGATGTTCTGCTTGCCTATGATGGAATACTGCATAACCCACCAGGTGTCGGCCTCATCCCGTAGATGGAAAGCAACCAGCTTTGCTTTCTCCCACTCGGAGCAAGCCATGTAGAAGAATGTCCGCTCCATGGTCTCT
Source organism: Zingiber officinale (assembly GCF_018446385.1). Taxonomy (NCBI): domain Eukaryota; kingdom Viridiplantae; phylum Streptophyta; class Magnoliopsida; order Zingiberales; family Zingiberaceae; genus Zingiber; species Zingiber officinale. The sequence goes on from NW_024589823.1 coordinate 95,279, forward strand.
ATCCAGGTCTGGGCCACGCTCGGATCAAGCTCCCCTCTGAAGAGTGTGAATTGACTCTTCATCGACTCTGCCAATGCTGGGATCCGTGCTCGTGCCACGACAATATCAGTGAGGTGTGTTGGGACGGCTACAGGAACTGGCGGAATCACTGGAGCTGGTGCTACAGGTGGTACCGCTGGATAAATCGGGGGAGGTACTCCCGGTGCTGCTGCATAAACTGGGGCATATACCACTGGTGGTACTGTAGGGTTGAGATGGGTGGCCGCGGCTGGAGGTACGGTAGGTGGTGGTACCAGAAATGGAGCAACCGGTACCGCTGGTGTGGGTGTCGGGTACACTATAGGTACTGGGGGCATAGGTGCCTGGTACGTAGTAGGCTCGACTGGAGCAGGTGCCGGGTATGCCAGTGGTACCCCTGGTGGTACCGTAAATACGATAGGGGTGAGTACAATGGGTGCAGCCGAGGTAGGTACCATTAAAGGAGCCATCGGGGTCTGAGAGCCCGACGCACCTGCAATATCCTGAATCTGTCCCTGACCGACAGGCTCAAACCCAGTAGGGATCTCTGACGAGTCTGTTGCCAGAGATTCCAAAGTTCTCTTACGTAGCCGTCCAACACCACGTCACACAGCTACTCATGTAGATCTCCTCATATCTGTTGATCCGGATATAGTTGAGTGGCAGAGAGGAAATTAGGAGGGAAAGATAGGGGCATTTAGGTCTTTTTACAAGCTAGGGCTTTAAAGGGAAGAGGGCTGGTTCGTGAAAAGGGGGTTTTTTGCTCGCGTTTTTTGGGTCCGCCGCCAGGAAGAGCTTCTTCCTCCCTCCTTGCCGGCGCCGGCTGCCGACCGCCTCTCTACTCCCCCTCCTTTCATCCAGTCCGCACCCCAACGCCGCCAACAGGAAGAGAAGCTGGGCTTCCTCGCCGCCGCCGCCACTGGACCGACTTTGACTCCTCCTAGCACCTCACGCAGCCCGCTAGCCGCCCTCTCCTCGTCAGCGTTGGTCGTCGATCGCTCCTCTCCTCTCCTCTTCGACCCAGGCCGCCGCTGGCAGAGACCCGCCGCCGCCTCGAGGAAGGCTCGCCGTATCCCCCTTCATCTGCCGCTAACCACTGGAGCAGAGGCGCTGCCTCTCCCCCCCGCCGGAAGCCCCCTCCGGCGTTGGTTTCCTTGTGTCCGACCATCGAGGTATAGGTGTGCACAGAGGGTACCTTCGCCGCCTCCGACGCCGGTCTTGCTCGCTGCCACAGGTGTTTATACCCCTGTGAGCGTTGTCGCCCTTGCTAGCCGCCACCATCCTTGACGCCGCTTCAAGCCGCCGCTGCCTAGTCTAGCAGCCACCGCCGACACTTTTAGTCGGCACTGCCACCTTCCGGTGCCACCTCCGGCGATAGCCACCGGTCGACTCACGGCCTTCATGATTTGTGTGATGCCTTGTATGTTGTGTGCCGGCCATTGAGCCGATGAGTTATTGGTATTATCCGGCCTGCGTGCCGTGTGCCGACCTACGAGCCGCTATCATATCCCGTCTGCGAGCCGTCTCATGGGACCCTTGCTGCACTAGATCCTATGTCGTCACACGATGACTCGATCAGCACCACTACCAGCTCGCTCATTCATCCGAGGGCGCCCCCCTGGGCCAGGGTAAGTTCTCGTACTCGGTATATGTTCATTTTATTGCTATACTATTATGCGGTTACTTATATGTCTGTGGGATTCGCCTCGAGCACCGAGGTACCAGAGACCGGGGGAACCCGGTCGCTGGATACAGGTACAGTTGACCGGAGGAGGACTTCAGACGACTTGGTCAACGCAGCGGACAGATCATCCACCGAGTCAAGAGGATGCGGTCAACCCTCCAGACACGTCACACCGGCAGGTTCGTCTTCTCAGCTTCCAGACAGGATCAAAATGGCGCCGTCTGTGGGAACGCGCCTGATCTGGAACGTGAAGATGGACGACGCCGGAGAGTTCTGCTATCCTCATTGTTGGTTGCTACTCGGAAAACCTATAAGTTCCACTGTACAAAAATTTTGTACAAAGGTCTGAATCTTTTCCTAGCTACCATGTGTTCTTTTAAATTAAATTTTGGATCGCCTGCGGAACTTAACACGTTTGATCCAAAACTTAATCTATTTGTTCTTTTAGGTTTTGACTTGGATCTCCTGCGGAACTTAACACGTTCGACCCAAGTCTCCTTAAGTTATTAATTCCATTAAATATTAATTTCCATAATTGGTTCCCAGTACTGACGTGGCGAGGCACATGACTTTCTTGGATATGGGAGCAACCACCACCGACTAGACAAAACCTTTTATAGAAAGCTAATATTTAATTACCTAAAATAACTTTAGGTTAACCAAAGAGAACAATCAAATCACAAGGAAAAGAAAAAACAAAAGAACACAACATCGAAAAACATATTCGAAATTTTAGAACGTAAGCCTCTTGTATTTGGTATTATTTCCATAAATAACTAGCATGATGCGGAAAGAAAAATTACTAGTTATACCTTGTAGAAAAACCTCTTGATCTTCTACCGTATTCCTCTTCTAACCTCGGACGTTGTGTGGGCAACGATCTTCCGAGATGAGAAACCACCAAGCACCTTCTTCTCCTCCTAGCTAGGTTCGGCCAAAACAAGAAAGCTTCACCAAGGAAGAAGAAAAACACCAACCAAGCTCCAAGAGATGCAAGCTTCCTCTCCTTCTTCTTCTTATTCTCCAAGTAGTATCCGGCCTCCACAAGAGCTCCAAGCAATAGAGAGTTTCAGCCACCACAAAGAGGAAGAGGAGAATAGATGATGGCCGGCCACAACACCAAGGAAAAGAGGGAGAGAAAATAATAGAGGTTGTATCTCATGAAGGCACCCCTACCCCTTCTTTTATATTCCTTGGCCTAGGCAAATTAGGAAATTTAATTATAATAAAATTTCCTTAATTTCCTTGACATGATTTAATTGAGAAAAATAAAATAAAATTTCCCAATTCAATCTCCAATGGCCGGCCACATCAATGAAGGAAAAATTAGACAAGTTTTAATCAACAATTAAAACTTCCTAATTTGTTTCCGGAAATTTTAAAAAATAAAATTTCTCTTTAAAAATCTCTTCATGGTTGATAAAAGGAAATTTCTATAATTTTAATTTTATAACATGTGAATAATTTTTAAAGAGAAAATAAAATATCTCACCAATCTACAAATAAGGAAAGAGATTTAATATCTTTCTTTAATCTTTTGTAGATCTTTTATAAGAGAGATATTTTAATTTTAATTCTCTTTAATAAATTATTTCTTACACATAATAAAAATTAAAATTAAAATTCCTTTTTAATTTAATTTGGCCGGCCCCCACTAGCTTGGGTTCAAGGGCCGGCCACCCAATCATATACCTAGGCCGGCCCTAGCTTGTTTCCCAAGCTAGCTTGGCCGACCCCTATTGAGTGGGTATAGAAGGTGGGTATAGGTGGGTATAGAACTCTACAAATAAGAGGCTACGATAGGGACCGAGAGGAGGAATTGGTTTTGGTCTCCCGATAAAATTAAGCATCCCGTGTTCGCCCCGAACACACAACTTAATTTTATCAATAATAATTCATTCCACTAGAGAACTATTATTGAACTACCGCACCAATCCCAAATTACATTTTTGGGCTCCTTCTTATTATGAGTGTGTTAGTCTCCCTGTGTTTAAGATATCGAATGTCCACTAATTAAGTGAGTTACTGACAACTCATTTAATTAATATCTAAGTCCAAGAGTAGTACCACTCAACCTTATCGTCATGTCGGACTAAGTCCACCTGCAGGGTTTAACATGATAATCCTTATGAGCTCCTCTTGGGGACATTATCAACCTAGTATCTCTAGGACACAGTTTCCTTCTATAATCAACAACACACACTATAAGTGATACAATTTCCCAACTTATCGGGTTTATTGATTCATCGAACTAAATCTCACCCATTGATAAATTAAGAAATAAATATCAAATATATGTGCTTGTTATTATATTAGGATTAAGAGCACACACTTCCATAATAACTGAGGTCTTTGTTCCTTTATAAAGTCAGTATAAAAGGAACGACCTCAAATGGTCCTACTCAATACACTCTGAGTGTACTAGTGTAATTATATAGTCAAGATAAACTAATACCTAATTACACTACGACCTTCTAATGGTTTGTTCCTTTCCATTCTGGTCATGAGCAACTGTTTATAATTTATAAGGTACTGATAACATCATCTTCTGTATGTGACACCACATACTATGTTATCTACAATATAAATTAAATGAACAACTACAAACAAATGTAGACCATTTGACCAAATGTGATTCTTTATTCATAATGAATGTTTACAAAGCTCAGACTTTCAGTATACACTCCAACACTCATGACCTAGGTCAGTTTTTCCGTTATCTGTTCTCGGTTAGTTATATGATCTGTATTAGTTCTTCGAGTCAAGGCCCCCGTGCCGATCGACCGGGAGGTTTATATCCAAGCCACAGGCTCGAAGACGAAGGCCCCCGTGTCGATCGGCCGGGAGGTTTATATTCGAGCCACAGGCTCGAAGACGAAGGCCCCCGTGTCGATCGGCCGGGAGGTTTATATCCGAGCCACAGGCTCGAAGACGAAGGCCCCCGTGACGATCGGCCGGGAGGTTTATATCCGAGCCAGGGGCTCGAAGACGAAGACCACCGAGCCGAGCAGCCGGGAGGATTATATACGAGCCAGGGGCTCGATGGCGAAGACCCCCGAGCCGAGCAGCCGGGAGGTTTATATACGAGCCAGGGGCTCGATGGCGAAGACCCTCGAGCCGAGCAGCCGGGAGGTTTATATATACGAGCCCGTAGCTGCTACGAGCTCGATGGCGAAGACCCCCGAGCCGAGCAGCCGGGAGGTTTATATCCGAGCAGGGCTCGAGGCGAACCCCGAGCCGGTAGGGAGGATTATATCTGAGCCGGGGCTCGATGGCGAACCCCAGCGGCAACGGGAGGATTATATCTGAGCCGGGGCTCGATGGCGAACCCTCGAGCCAAGCGGTAGGAGGTTTATATATCTGAGCGTGGCGCTACGGGCTCGATGAACCCCGAGCCGGCAATGGGAGGATTATATCTGAGCCGGGGCTCGATGGCGAAGACCCCGAGCGGTAGGAGGAATATATCGAGCCGGGGCTCGATGGCGAACCCCGAGCCGGCAGGAGGATTATATACGAGCCAGGGGCTCGATGGCGAAGACCCCCGAGCCGAGCAGCCGGGAGGAATATATACGAGCCAGGGGCTCGATGGCGAAGACCCCCCGAGCCGAGCAGCCGGGAGGTTTATATATACGAGCCCGTAGCTGCTACGGCTCGATGGCGAAGACCCCCGAGCCGAGCAGCCGGGAGGATTATATACGAGCTAGGGGCTCTATGGCGAAGACCCCCGAGCCGATCGGCCGAGAGGATTATATTCAAGCGATCATCACCGGTTTTGGACCAGTTCAGCAGACCAGCACATCATATATCTATATCCCCCGTTCGGGGTTGAGCGGCCTTCACTGGTCACGGACCAGATTCATGATCATCTATCTCCCCCGTTCAGGGTTGAGCAGTCGTCGCGGCCAGGTATCTATTCTTCCGATCGATCGACATCATTCCGCTCGCACGCGCGGCATCGTCCGCCCGGCATTTATCCGATCGATCGACATCATTCCGCTCGCACGCGTGGCATCGTCCACCCGGCATTTATCCGATCGATCGACATCATTCCGCTCGCACGCGTGGCATCGTCCGCCAGGCATCTATTCGACCGATCGACGTCATTCCGTTCGCACGCGCGGCATCGTCCGCTCGGCATTTATCCGATCGATCGACATCATTCCGCTTGCACGCGCGGCATCGTCCGCCAGGCATCTATCCGACCGATCGACGTCATTCCGCTCGCACGCGCGGCATCGTCCGCCCGGTATCTATCCGTCCGATCGACATCATTCTGATCGTCCGTTCAGCATCTTCGGAACCATCTGATCAGTATCACTTGGTCGTTTGCTCGATCGCGCCGATCGCTTTGCTCCACGTCGCCCGAGCGTCTACTCGATATCACTCAGTCTTGCTTGGCGCTTGATCGATTTCTTGACATCCGGTTGGCACCATTTTTCACCGCTTGGTCGGCACTTCGTAGCCATCTGATTGGTACTGCTTGGTCGTCCATTCGGCCGTACGCTTGAACTAGGGCACGCGCTTGACATCACTCGGTCGCTCAGCTTGCTCGGCATCTCACCTGACATTGCGTCGCTAAGTGTCAGATCAATTATCGACTTGATCCGCTCGGCATCGTTGCTATCTCATTCGACATCACTATTATAGCGACCGCTCGAGCGACATTATATTATTGGTTCAGCGATTTAGCTTTGACATCGAGAGCGGTTCAATTCTTTGCAATAGACTGTCCAGTCAGTCGGACTCACGCCTCCTTCGACTAGACTTGAAGGGGAGGCTTGTGATCCGGATATAGTTGAGTGGCAGAGAGGAAATTAGGAGGGAAAGACAGGGGCATTTAGGTCTTTTTACAAGCTAGGGCTTTAAAGGGAAGAGGGCTGGTTCGTGAAAAGGGGGTTTTTTGCTCGCGTATTTTGGGTCCGCCGCCAGGAAGAGCTTCTTCCTCCCTCCTTGCCGGCGCCTGCCGCCGACCGCCTCTCTACTCCCCCTCCTTTCATCCGGTCTGCACCCCAACGCCGCCAACAGGAAGAGAAGCTGGGCTTCCTCGCCGCCGCCGCCACTGGACCGACTTTGACTCCTCCTAGCACCTCACGCAGCCCGCTAGCCGCCCTCTCCTCGTCAGCGTTGGTCGCCGATCGCTCCTCTCCTCTCCTCTTCGACCCAGGCCGCCGCTGGCAAAGACCCGCCGCCGCCTCGAGGAAGGCTCGCCGTATCCCCCTTCATCTGCCGCTAACCACTGGAGCAGAGGCGCTGCCTCCCCCCCCCGGAAGCCCCCTCCGGCGTTGGTTTCCTTGTGTCCGGCCATCGAGGTATAGGTGTGCACAGAGGGTACCTTCGCCGCCTCCGACGCCGGTCTTGCTCGCTGCCACAAGTGTCTATACCCCTGTGAGCGTTGTCGCCCTTGCTAGCCGCCACCATCCTTGACGCCGCTTCAAGCCGCCGCTGCCTAGTCTAGCAGCCACCGCCGACACTTTTAGTCGGCACTGCCACCTTCCGGTGCCACCTCCGGCGATAGCCACCGGTCGACTCACGGCCTTCATGATTTGTGTGATGCCTTGTATGTTGTGTGCCGGCCATTGAGCCGATGAGTTATTGGTATTATCCGGCCTGCGTGCCGTGTGCCGACCTACGAGCCGCTATCATATCCCGTCTGCGAGCCGTCTCATGGGACCCTTGCTGCACTAGATCCTATGTCGTCACACGATGACTCGATCAGCACCACTACCAGCTCGCTCATTCATCCGAGGGCGCCCCCCTGGGCCAGGGTAAGTTCTCGTACTCGGTATCTATTCATTTTATTGCTATACTATTATGCGGTTACTTATATGTCTGTGGGATTCGCCTCGAGCACCGAGGTACCAGAGACCGGGGGAATCCAGTCGCTGGATACAGGTACAGTTGACCGGAGGAGGACTTCAGACGACTTGGTCAACGCAGTGGACAGATCATCCACCGGGTCAAGAGGATGTGGTCAACCCTCCAGACACGTCACACCGGCAGGTTCGTCTTCTCAGCTTCCAGACAGGATCATCTGTCAAGTTATATCACAGATATTACTACAAGTAACAAAAATTATAAAATTACCTTGTTACCTATTTGCTGTCTGGAGATATTCCGTCGCTGTCCAGTCCCCACATTTTTTTACCTCAAAATTCCGGACGAGAAAATCGACGGAAACCCGTACAAATCTGAAAATAAGTACCTGAGTTTACTGGCAAACTTGGGCTAACCCTAAAATTCAAAACACCAAAAGCAGGTATCGTAACCTGCTCTGATACCAAATAAATTGGTATCAGATAAATCTCAAAAATCTAACACATAGAAAAAAAAACAAGTATCGCCAACTTAGCTCTGATACCAAATAAATTGGTATCAGATTAACACGCAAAACCAAAATACGAAAACCAAGTATCCGAAACTTGGCTCTGATACCAAATAAATTGTCACGCCCCGGGAGAGTCCCTGCCAGAAGAAATTTCGGCAGCATCTCCCTTGTACGGGTGACAATCTGAAACTTTCTACATCCATCCAAATACCTCGGCCAACACGGTCGGAACAATATATATATATATATATATATATATATATATATATATATAAACAAGCAATCACTACACAGTTTAATAGTAAAACTAAACAAATGCAACGAATAGAAAACCAAGTCAAACATCCTACTCAACTACACTCATAAAGCTAAAAACCGATATCCTACTCCACTACACTCATAAAACACAAATCACAACGAACTCACCTCACAACGAACTCACCTCTTCTGCCATCCAGGCAGGCATGCAGCAAAAATACATCCAAATAAAACTTATCGACAATAAAGATAACACAATATCCAAGTGTCAAAACTAGAACAAGTCTAAAAAGTACAATAAGAAAACCCAAAAGATAAAATACATTCTCGCGATCTGCAGGGGACTAGCGACTGGAACTCCTCCAGACAATCTCAACCTGAAAATAGTAAACATCCACGGGGTGAGTCAACTCCTTAGTGGGTAATATTGACATGCATAGTAAGAAAATAACAACTAGCACTAATCACGCATACAGTCTCCTGATATAATAATGATAAATACAATTGAAATAAATAGGAGAAAATGTACTAACCAGGACCTGGTGTATAGATAATCAACCGAGAAGTATAGGAATCCTGTATGCATGTCAAACAAATACATCTATCCAATATGCAACATACAAGTGCAGCAAACACAAGCAATAAATGCATCAATGCGTATGATGTCAATGACATGTCCTGGTCACCCCTACTCTCCAGTCAGCCATCTCACACACAATGGTGAGACCGAGTGGTAGGGCTGTGACAACCGTGCACTCTGCCGTCACTGCTCCTGATGAGTGATTGAGTGGACGGAATGCTGTCAGAGTACACCTATCCTCCTACCCTAAATCATAAGTGGGGGAGCGCAATGCTCTCATCTCCCTGAGACAATCCAGAGGAGGGATCCTTGACATTCTACCACTCCGCGTCACGCTACCCATGAGTGGACCAGCGGAGCACTGACAGAGCAAAACTGCCACACACCCTGCCTGATATACCACTAACCCATGAGTGGTTGTGTGTGCAGATCCATGAAATTGGCGATGTGCTCAATAATAATGGAGTCGACTATCGCGCAGCATGCAATCATGTGAGATGATGCATGACACTAAGCATGACAATATCCTGAACCTATCTACATCTACATAATGTGTACCATAGGACAAAGAATCAAATCAAAGGTCTACGTACATAGATCAGATAAGGTATAAAAACCTAGGTCCTGAACATAATGAAGCATGATTATGTCACTACCCCTATAAGCATGTATAATCAGGTAGGTACTAACATGAAGTGCATAACAAGTAACAAAACAAGCATGTAATAGGTATCGGGTAGTGACCAATCGATGCAGATAAGAAACATAATAATTAGTATTTGTTAAAAACATTACTATGCATATCAAATGACAAATCTAAAAAGATAAGTAAAAGTACCCGCCTCCAATATAGATCGAATCCGGTCCAAATCCGACATCGAGATACTCGTCGCACGTCAAAGTCTTGTGTCACCAATAAATATATATTTTATTTAGTTACATTCCTATAAATAGTTATATAAAATCTTTTACACTAAATTAAGGCAAAACCCTAATCAACACAATAACATAAACCTAATTCCAATTACACATGTACAAATAATTACACAATCCAACTCATACCTAATCCAACCTAATTAAATATCTTACCTCAACACCAAAGTCTCTTCTGTTGGTCCACAACAGGTAGTTGTTGTCGGAATAGGGGCAGCCGCTGAAAACCAGATACACCACCAGGAATTAATTGATCTGATCAAGATTGAAATCCAAGAAATCAACAAGGATACGCTGCTCACCTCACTGCTATTTTGTTCGGATCTGACAGCAAGAGGAAATCTAGGGCACGACGCAAGAAAATCAGAAGAGGGCGAGACTAGGACTAGAGGTGACTCGGTCCTCTCTGGTGATCAGCAACCGACGCTGAGGCGTGAGGTCGGTAGTGATCGGGGAAGAGGGCACGAACTAACAGTGTCGATTTAAGGCTGGTGACAAGCAACCGTGGGTCCGTAGTGGTCGGTGGCGATGATAGGGCACAACGGCGTGAAGAAAGGGAAACTTTCGCCACTGCCCGGCCGGAATAGAGGAAGAGATGGGGGATCGGCAGAGGCAATCGGGCAAAGGAGGCGTCAGGGAGAAACGGCTAGGGCTCGGGGAGGAAGAAGGAGGATGATCGGGTTGGAGAGCTTCGGTGATGAAGTGGAAGAGAAGAGAAGAAAAGAAATCGGGCACGACTTTAATCGCGAGGAAGGGGGAGAAACCGTCGTCGGTTAGGGCTTCGGTTCGGCGAGGAAGAAAAGAGAGAAGAACGACGAAAACAAAGAAAGAATAATAAATAAATAAATAAATTCAACTTTTCCTCGCTTAACTTAGATACCTTAAACAGGCCTTTCCGGAGCCCAATTTTTATCCCCGTAACCCAAGCCATACGGTCTCCGAAAAATTTCCAGAAAATTTTTAAAAATTCTGAAAAATTTCGTTATGGTGCTCCACCCATTTTCGGTATTTTACACATTTAATTCGATAATTAGCGGTTGTAAAAAAATATCTATCTTGTCTTTGGGATTAGTTGGACCAGGAATAAGCACAGTAAGGAACATAAATTCATCTTTTATATACATCCATGGTGGTAAATTGTATGATATTAATATAACTGGCCAAGATGAATATTGCTATCCCGACTGACCAAATGACTGAAATTCATCTGCAGAAAGTCCCAATCTCATATTTCGTGGTTCCATTGCAAATGAGGAAAATATATTATCAAGATGTTTTCATGCAGGGGAATCACAAGGATGACACATAATTCTTCCTTCATGTTCATGTTCATGATGTCACGTCATGTAACAAGCTGTAACGCTAGATGCATATAAGCGTTGAAGTCTAGCAGTTAAAGGAAAGTAATACATCACTTTTCAAGTAATATTTTTCTTCTTCTTCCTTGGTATGCAAGTATGATTCTTATAACGAGAGTGAGTACAGATTTTGTATTCACTCAGTTTGCTGTCTTTAATCCAAAAGATTATGCAGTTGTTTATACAACAATCAATCTTCTCTACAGACAAACCTAAACCTCTAATCAATTTCTTTATACTGTAAAAAACTATCTGTCATTATGTTATCAGCAGAGAACAACTCTGACATCAATTGACATATGTCATTGGCCCAAAATGCTTAGCCCAAGTTAGCAGTTGCTAGCCTGTCAAAGTTTAAAATTCCCTCTATTGGCCTGCAACACATCATCTCCAACTGAATTTTCGTATCACAGTCTTCTCCACTTATCACTTGCAGTTACTAATTAAGAACACTTACTCCAACTCATAGTTCAAAATTGTTTATCGGTAGCACATGAGGCTCAATGGTGGTTCTGTCATCACATAGCTAATCCTTTTCATTGCCTTGTCATATCTTTTCATTAGCACATGAGGCTCAATGGTGGTGGTCTAGTATTCAACACTTTAAGCCAACTTACGGAAACTTTAAAGGTTAAAGAAAATACAATAGGTGTTGTACTTGTCAAGAATGAAGCTGGTGTTTCTCGTCATCTAAAGCATTGCCTGTCTGAGTACGAAATAAATGAAGTGGTCAGTATTCTTTTCCTTTACAAAGATTTACTTCCTGCACGAGTAGCAAATACTCTGAACTCTTGCTCTTCTATATACATAATTTATTTCCCCTTGAATTGTATGCTCATATTCAGAGCTAGCTGTGTGTGTCTTATTTTTTTTTCATGCGTGTGTGATTATTCTGATGTATGTTCGCAGAATTTCTATCTTTGATCATAGGCATGTCATGAACCTTGCATCAGCCAAGCACGACCCGAGCCCTTGGAAGGGCTAATTGTTGCATTGTAGCCCCGGGGCAAATTAAATTAACTGGGATTTTTTATCCCACCCTCCTCTCTAGCAATTTTTGCCTATCAATTTTGGAAGAATAAAACTATGTTAGTGTTGCTAAAAATGAGTCTCTGATAATTCGTATTAGAGATGCTAAGCTTCATTAGAAGATGTGAGGCGAAGCCTTCGTGATTTATTTCCTTTCCAACTCACATGAGATAATCCTGGAGGACCGCCAAAGTCTTCGGAGCGAGGATAATTACTTTTTACTACGATAAAAAAGATACCAAGTACCATGGACACTGTGCGATAGTAAGAAATAAGTTGAGCTTCTATATTATAAGAATTTGATTTTCTCACAAGGTATATCAAATGTTCATCGTGATCGAACCACTCGTGATATTAGATCGTTCGCTAAGATTCATCTATAATTTTTTAATTTACTTTAGCGTTCGAGGCAAAACTTTTATGGGAGCTAGACGGTCACTACTAAAATTAGTCAGATTTACTACAACATTAGTGATACCTAGATTAACACACCCGATAAAAAAAAATTTGCCAAGCTTCAGTTGCTAGCTTGAAATAAGCAACTTTCAAAGTGCAATCATAACGGGCCAACATGGGCTGTTTTTCCCGAGCTCCAAGTAAAGGCCTAGTTATTATAATTTTGGTTTAGGCACTGAGGCTTAGATTTGAGATTCATCCAAGTATTTTACTATATGGACGCTTACCAGTTAAGTAATTTGTTTATTCTAAATTTTAATTATGCAGGAGTCAGGTACTGAATTCCAGATTCATATTTTAAATAATAGTCAGAACATTAATATATTTTAAAAAATTTAAAATTCTTTATTACATGTTATTGATTTTTTTATGAGGACATATTTTTTAGACCGTTTTTTACGGCCCAGGGGATGATCCCTTAGCATAGATTGATGAAATGAATAATCATCATTTATAAATAGGTGGAGATCATTCATCCCATCAATCCACATCAATAAAACATCCTTGTAAAAAGTGATCTAAAAAATTCAGACTCTTTTTTTATATCATGAGTCATTGTTATTTAGGTTTTATAAATATTTATCATACTTTTATCAATCATGTGTTTAAGGGAACTGAAAGTGAACATAGTCTCGACGGTTAAAGAATTCAATGGGAGGAGCATGTGAAATGGTCTGTTCTTTATCTTAGGAAATAAGAGACACTTAAATTTAATTAGACATTTAATCATTTTTTTCATTTATATTCCCTCTCTGGTCCCTTTATTTGTATCGGGTTGGCGCGATATTATATGAGAATAAATAAAAAAAATAAAAAGAAAATTCATATTGGATTTACCGTACCGTCGTCCACTCGACCTGCGGTAGAAAAAAAAAAACAAGGAGATGAAACAGAAATCTCCTTACTCCATCTTCGGCACAACAGGATCGATCCTTTTCCTTCTCGATTCAACACCATCGTGCTTTTCTTCCTCATCTTCTGAGATCTCGTTGATACGGTCTTCTTGTTCTTGGATCCCCGCCTGATGAGGAAGAGGGAGAGGGAGAACCCCTGCGAAGTCTGTGGGCATTACCACAAATACGAGGAGGGCGAGGTATGCAATATCTGTGGCCACCGGGTCCCCGCAGCCTACGAGCGCACCATCCAGCAAGGCAGCGCCTTCCCATCCGAGATCCTTAAGGATTTCCTCTACCTCGGTAGCTACGACAACGCCTCCCGTGGGGAGATCCTCAAAGCCTTAGGCATCACCCACATCCTCAACGTGAGTTTCTTTTCCTCGCGATTTATTTGTTTGTTAAAACGATCTGGAGTTGCCTTTGATGTTAGTTTGATGTAAATCCGGTGCTCTCGTTTCTGTTTTGACCACATCCATACTAAAATTGAGAGAAGAGATGCAACAAGAAAGGAAACTAATTCGCAAGCAGTTCAAATCTTGCCTTTAGCATTAACTTCTATAGTCTAATGATGTTAGTTGCAGAACTTGATCTAAGAATGACGAACTGTACATTAAGTACAAAATATCATCCAGTTTATGGTTTGGTGAAAAAAGAAAAATAGGGTTACTAGTCGTCGCTTATATATATGTTTAATGTTATAGTGAAATGGGTCTTCTACATTATAACGACATAAGTATATTCTAATCTCTTGGATAAGGTAGAAGTAGAACCTATTGCTTTGTCCTTTTTGAACATTAACTATGAGCTTTATAGTTTCCCTTTGTTAAAGTGGTAATCAAGCTCAATATGCTCAGTTATGGCATTGAAAACTAGATTTTAACAATCTCTATAGAAACCTTATTATCACGATAAAATAGCAAGTGTGTTTATGAAAAAAATTGTATCTCAGCAACAAATCATTTTAATCACAGTAGATCACAAACATCTTGGGTCATAATTCTGTATTTTGTTTCATCACTGGCGTGCACATTCATTACTCGCGCTATGTTGACAAGTAACAAACTACTATATGACAAAGGTTCACTACTATGCTCTAGACATTGATAGAATGATGTCTAAAGACCATATCCAATCATCATCCAAATAATATTCTACCTTTAAACTATTTTGTCAAACAAAAAAAAAATATTGTCCATGAAAATCCTAAGATCTCAGAAAATCCTGTACGCATTATAGTTTTATCCACACTAGGAACATGCATATACCTACTTAACATATTGATATTAAACATAATAACATGGCAAATGGAAAAAAATGAACTTTTGCGCAACTAGCTGGCAGTTTCAATCAGCAGGAGTTTTCAGCAAATTTTCATCTTAACTTTTTTGACTAGATCAACAGATTTTCTAGGATAGCAACATAATGTGATAATGATCTAGCCATCTTAGCACCCAATATATTTACTTGCCCTGATATTTCACCTGAAATATATGTGTGAGGAAGTGAGTCGAGACTCTAATCAATTGATATACTCCTTGTCATTTCCAATAATGATATCATCCATGCTATCTTACTTTGATTATGCTGTAAATATTAAGTATGTTTGGATTCCTTTTCTTGTTCCCATAGTAACAATAAATTAAGTGAAATTCATCAAATCATGCTTGTTGTTACCTTTCTCACTTGTATTTTTGCTAACACGTTTATGAAGTATTTACATGTAATGTTTCTCTGGACATCATGATGCAAGAGTGTGTTTTTTTAAAAGAGTATATGATACAATCTCCAATCAATATTGCCCTCACAAAAATTAAGAGTTCTAATAGACATTACTTCTGCACATGGAGTAAATGCTGCATCATAAATTTCTATCTTCTTGTGAACATTTATCCTAGTTGCATTTTCCTCATAGTCCTTATAGTCATAAACCTATAGATGAGTATTTGATTTGGGAAATTATTGGTTTCTTGCGAGCATATAGAATTATAGATACCAAAATAAAAATTATGGTGAAGATATGTTTTGGTACCGATATGATATTAAGGATTTGTATCTGCAACAAACTATGTTAGTGTGGCATATATTCCATGTGATAGGCATATAACTGAAGGAAACTCATTGCAAATAATAAATTGAATCAATTACTACTCACTATTTTCTAGATATATGCTAGGTGCTTGTCTTTGGGATCTTGTCCATAGGTGTCGTGGTACAGGACAATTGTGCGAGTCTTTTGATAATTGACAAGGTTGGTCTCCCGAATGTTGTTGTCCTTAGGTCTCTGCATGTTGCAAAGGTAAAAAGAGTAGAAAGATATTCACGCCTCAACATATTTTTGTGAATTTCCATGCCTTGTACTTCATATTAGAGGTCCATTTTACATCCTTGGAACAGTAAAGGAAAAACAATCAAATTGCAATATGTTGCCTATTCATTATGTATTCTCTCTACTATGTGGAGCTGACCATTTGATTTGTCATTGTGTCTGATCTGTGCATTGTAGCACCTTCCCTTTCTTCTTTAGAGAGTAGTGAATTCTTCATGATCATCTGCGTTTTGTATGAGGCCTCTTCATAATTCATGATGGAATCGTGTGTGTCTGCTTCTTTTTGATCTGTGAGGATTGCATCTTCTCTGCCCTCCATGTGGGAGCAACGTGGTGGAAGTTGTTTATTTGTTCCCCTTAACCTTATATCAACAAGGACCATAGTTGGATTAATATTCATTATTTTGGATCATTTTCTTTCTAGTTCAGCTATACTGAGTTTTTGTATTTATTTTTTGCTTTATATGAAGTGAGCTATCTTTCTTTTGAATATGATCATTACCTGTTAATTTTTGGCATGACCTTACAGACTGTACCTGCCTGTCAGAATCTATATAAGAATTCCTTTACTTATCACTGCCTCAAAGATGACAAAATCCTACAATTCGATGAAGCAATTGAATTTTTAGGTATGATTGCATAAACTTCTCTGTTTTTCTGGGGTGCATGCATTAATAGGTTAGTATTTCTTGAGTAATATACCTTTTTGTGCTATTCATCACTTTAAACTATTAAAGAATATTTAATATTGAGGTTGTGTTGTTTTAGAATATAGTTCACTATTTTACTTAAAAAAAGGTTCTGATACTGAAAGTGAAGTGATGGTCATTCCTGCTTAAATTTCTTCTTGAATAGGAATTTCTTTATTCAAACACAAGAAATTCAAAGATTTACCGTGCTAGATTTGAATATTTTGGGTTCTCAACCTCTGAAAGAACTTTGAAAGCAAGTCTTATTGCTCACTTGCCAATGCAAGCATAGTTCTTTCTTCCCTCCAGGATACTCCAAGATTGATTAAACTTTAATTGATGCATTTTGATGTCTGTATCTAAAGGAAATAAGAGGCTTTGATTTAGGGATGTATTTTACACAGAGCTATGTATCTGAGGATACTGTTACGTTTTGTTAGTAACCAAGGCCCCAGGATATATTCATAGAAAAAATATTTAAATTAGGCTCAGAAATTTTCCTCCAGATACATCTTGCTGTATTGCAGTTTGCAATTTTGAAACCATAACCTTTGTAGCCGAGTGGTTTACATGAGCAAATTATCTTTCATCTCCATTTGCTGTTTAAAGTACTTTTTTCATCCGTGGCATAGATCGTGATGGACTCTCATTTCATAACTTCATTTTTTCTATATTCCAGATTTAATTTTGACCTTTGTTGTTTTCTCCTTCGATCATTTATTTTATTAATACATTCACTTTTTTAGAGCAATGCGAGAAGGAGAAAGCTCGTGTGCTTGTTCACTGTATGCTGGGAAAAAATAGGTAGATCACACTGAATTTCACATTGAGCTCACAATAAAATTCGATGCACTCACTGGATGGTTGATTTGTTTTGGTAGGTCTCCGGCAATTGTGATAGCCTATTTGATGAAATCCAATGGATGGAGACTTGTGCAAAGTTCTCAGTGGGTTAAAGAACGCCGACCAGTAGTGGAATATTCCCCAGGTTCTCTTTGTTCATCATAGATATAAGGATGTAACTTGCAGAAGCTTGAAATTGATTTCAACTCATTTCCTTCTGTTACTCTTGAGGAAGTGTTTTATGTTATGCTGTTCTTGTGGAATACATTACTTCCATTGGATTTTGATTAGGATGTTTGCGTCTTTCCCTGTGATGGTTTCTTTCAGCTGTCTATCAGCAGTTGGTGGAGTATGAGCACACTATCTTTGGATCCAGTGAAGTTGCAACTGTGCAACCGGTACTTGCATCTGAATCAATTCCATCCTTCGGGTTCGGATTCCCCCCATCATCCAATACACCCGCAGCTCCAATATTCAACCAGCCGATCGCATCGATCTTCCAGCAAGCCAGCCAGAACACCACCAGTGGCGATTTCATTTTTGAGGCAGAAGCGAAAGTGGAACTAAGAATGATGGAAAGCAGTGCTTTTGGTGTGTCACCGCCAACTGGGAGTGAAGCCCCCATGGACAGCACTTGAAGAACGACCGGTTTGTCTGAGGTCCATCTTGTGTGCATAAGATGGTTGATGTCAATTGCTTAGCATATCTTTGATAATACAAAATGGAAACGCTTTTTAAAAAAAAACATTTTTGTGTTAGCCAACTAAAACAGCATAAAAATAATCTGTTCATTCCATGTTGTGCCACACGAGGAAAAATTATCATCGTTTGATGATCTCCCTTTGGGCTTTGGCCTGGTGTTCTAGATGCTGCCTCTCTTTTCAAGATGTGTTGAAGGCGTTGGCTGGCCATTATCTTTTTATTTGTTTTTGAGGCATGACTTATATGTTTTTTATATTTTTTAAAATAAAAAACTTTTTTAATTATTTATTTTTTAAAAAGTATTTTTAAGAAATATTAAAATAATATTTAAATTTAATATTTAAAATATCCTTCCTTCACTTTAAAAATGATTTTGAGTTAAAAAAGTTGCAAGGTCAAGGTGGTGTACAATGTTAGTTCAAGTTCCACTAGTAATTTTGGTTACAGTTGTCCTTAAAATGATTTGAGTATTCTGGATATTAAATTATATTTTTTAACAATTTTTTTAAAAGAGATATTCTTTTTTTACTATATAGATAATTAAAAATGGCCATTGCTTTTCTATCTTAATTTTTTAAAGAAAGTTTAGAAATAAAATGAGAACTTTTGTAAACTAAAGTTAAACAAACTGTTTAGGTTTGATTTGATAATGAATTAAAAAGCTTAATTTAATTTCATTTTTAATGTGAAATTGTAAACTGAGAAATAAATATATATTAATTAAAAGCAATAATTTTATAGCAAAATTTAGATTGAAAAGTATTAATTTTATATTTAAGGTAAACTAGTTAAATGTAGGCCGTTTTTGAGTAAGGATTGGTGATTTATTAACATTTAGCTTTAATAATAATAATTTATATATACATAAAAAAAATGATTTTGAAATTAAAGTAACGTTTGATTAAATGATGAAAATAATAGCTCAAAACAAAATTAATAATCATTAAGTTGGTTTTATTATTTGGATCAATTTAATGGGTTATTATCTATCAATGCTAACTCAAATACCAGCTCTTATTTAAAATCCTTATCTAAAGATTCTCATATCCATACATAGTAACAAAATGTCTATAAACAAAAATATATGTCCTCTTTTTTCACCAAATTTTCAATCCATTTTCTTCGTTATTTATTTATTTTATATATTTTCTATCGCTGGTTGGAAATGCAGAATTTAACCCACACTGGCATCCAACAACGAAATGAGTTCGACCCGCTAATAGTTGGATATCCAAATTGTGAACTTACAATCCGAAAAAGTGCTATCTTATCTTGCTGCGATCCCTACCTGTCCGAAATCCGAATCCCTATCCGCAGAGGTCACTATGCCGGTGCTTCTCCACTGCCTCTCCTCGCCGCCGACGGCGAAGAAGTCCGGAGAATGTTTCCAGTCCGTTACTGGAAGGACCCATACCGGTTTGGCGCTCTTCCAATATCGTTCTCTTTTCTTGAACAATCCGCGTCTCTATTGCAAGTAGTTGAGTTGGGTCAAACTATGCAGTTGCTGCTCCTATACAATAGATGTTTCTTGAGAATCAATTTTAGGGGATTTGGTGCCTTATAGTGAATGCAATAAAGGGATGAAATTAGATAATCTTTTTCGCCGCACTTCTGTCATAAAACTATCAATTTTTCTTTTAAGGGCTATCTTCTTAGTATGCCTTACACGACCCTCCACAAAAAGATTAATTTTTTGACAAGAAATTTATTTTTACGAAAACTTAAAGCGTATACAGGCTTCATCCATGTTTAGTTCTAGAGTTTACATATTGAAGGTACTTGTTGCTAGGGACCACCGTTATGGGGGATTGCTTCCATGTGCATATATTGTCAAAAAAAAGTCAAAAGACAAGGATTAGGATTGTTCCTCATTGGAAAGGAGGTAATTTGAAGAATCCCAAACGGTTCATAGATAAGAATGGAATATAGTTATCATTTGTGCACACAAAGAAGAGTACGCAAGACAGGATAATGTAAGAAAAAAAGAGGATAAAGAGCACTCATCCTTGGTTTTCTTTTAGATTTATTGTTTACTCCGTTTACTTCACAGGTTATTAGTGTTAAATTCTGTAGTAATTATTTTGCAGAAAGGATGGTGTTGTCATCTGTAGAGTTGAGGTTGCAAGTTCTTCCTACCAGGTTTCATATTTTTTATGGAAAATATAGAATACCACTGAGCAGTGGTTCAATAAATTTGAAAACATGTGTTCAAAGGCCCATCTCAGAAGAAATTTGCAATTTGGAGGGAATATTGTCAGGGTTGCAGAATCTTATCAGTGCTTGCTTGTCTGATCATCAGGTATGCTGGTGAGTCCTAATTATATTCACTGTCAGAACTTAGCATTTATTCTGTTTCTTGCATATCAAAGTACCTCTATTAATTAGTGTTCTAGAACTGAGCTTGAAATAATTAAATAACTATAGTGAACAAAAAAGTGACTCATAAGAGATATGTCTGTGTATTGTACTTAAGCAGTCAAGCACTCATACGTTCAGTGTGTTTCAATGCTAGAGAATAAATTTTGGTATACAAATGTCGCAAGTGATATATTGCTATATTTTCATTGAGGAAGTGATGATAACAACTGCCTATTTAAGAGAATGACTTTACATATATCTTCTGCATGTTTTGTTCACAGGAATTGCTATTCTTTCACTTGGTTGCAAAATGAACCTAGAATAAGTATTCCACTAGAATTGCCATTCCCTCCTAATCCCTCTTAGCTATTCCTTGTATTAAAGCCAGAAGAGTATGAACTGTTATTCCATGAAGCAAACTAGGGAATACATATTTCTTTTTTACTCTTACTCTATTTTATTCCATAAGAATACTTATTCTATTCCTTTCTTAATTTCATCATGTGGATCAAATTTGCTATTATGCTTGTGTAAGATTCTTAAAACTATCTGTATTTACACTTCTAGTAATGCTCGATGGATGACAAACTCTTGGAGAAAAAAGTGAATGTTGTATGATCCTGCAATTAAAAATGCATATATTTCTTATAGGTTGGCTAAAAACTAAAATGTTGTGTGTATGCCTCATTCTAATAATTCACACGTTGCAGAATTAAGTCTTCTTTTTTGTATTAGTGCTTCTTTTAGTTCACTGCTCCTATTTCCATGTTCTTAAACTTTAAATTAATGTAATACTTTGCAACCATGACTTCATGCCACCAATCATGTTTAGTTGCTTTTAGATTCCCATAGAAAAGGAAGAAACAATTTTGGGGTTGTGAAGTGAACAGTTTAGGTATGTTCAACACTTAAAGTTCAGAAAAGAAACCAAGTTGATCTTGCTTTGCCTCTGATCACATCAAGAACTTGTGACAATCTTCAACAATAGTGATGAAATGTGATCGTGTTACAGAACAATAATGTTTCTATTATATTTCTCGTCTTTGGGGAATGTATATTATTTTGCTTCACATTTTGGAAAAATTGTTTGAGAAATACCTTAAGAAAGCATACTGATGTTGCATGTGAAATATATCATTTGTGCAGAAAATCTTAATTTTGGGGTGCATATCATTTTGGTTGTCATATATATTTGCATCCTGTAGTTTTTTTTGTTTTAGAAACATCTTCACACAGCATACTGATGTTGCATATCATTAAATCTGAAGCAGAAAACAACCCCATTCAGCTTTGGAAAATCACTTCCTTCAAAAAGAAGCTTAGCTAAAGTATTAGCAATTCTGCATACCTGGTTGCTCATTTTGCCCTCTAAAGTTCTGGCAGAAACATGTGAAGCTGATAACTCGTTTTTTAATATGCCTCTACTGTTTGCAATAGCCATGATTGGAGCAACTGTTGGGGGTGAGTTCTCTGCATTTATTGTAGTTTTAAGTTTTCTTGTTAGCCCAGAAAATTTTCTCTTTGTTATTCTATCATAAACATAATGAAATGGTAAACTAAATTAAATCTTAGTGCAAGATCTGTCCTGAAGACTAGTGTATTTCTATAGAACATGTGTGCTTGATGGCAAAAAAGGTAATGCATTACTGTTACACCTTGACAGATGCTACTATATATTCATAAGTAACTGTAAACATGTGGTGTTGTATCATCTAAATACAAAAAAAGGTAATGTGTTAATGTTATACTTTGATAGATGCAACTATATATTCATTAGTAATTGTGGTACACTGTGTTATTGTTATACCTTGACAGATGCTACTATATATTCATTAGTAATTGTAAACATGTGGTACATCATATTATCTAAAAATATATAATTATGTCGTCCTCATGTCTGATGGATGCCAGTCTTTCCTTTGTCTTTTTACATGAATTTCTTGTTACACATGGATACCAGTTTTTTCCTTTTTTACTCCACATTAATGTCGGTCTTTCCTTTTTGACTTCACATGGATCTTGTAAATCGATTCCTTAGCTGATAAGATATTGACAGATAATTTCAATCACTCTTTTTATATAATTTTGGAGCACCCTAGAATTACCAAAGTTGTCTTTCTTCTTGCTAGTTCTCTTGTTGGATAGACTAACCAGGTTTTTTTTTGTAGGATTGCTTGCACGTCAAAGAAGAGGCGAGCTGAAGAGGTTGAATGATCAGCTTCGCCAGATCAATGCTGCACTAAGAAGACAAGCAAAGATTGAGTCTTATGCTCCAAATTTGAGCTATGCACCAGTTGGTAGTAGGGTGGCAGAATCAGAAGTGGTTATTGATCCCAGAAAGGAACATCTTCTTACAAGCTTGAGAACTGGGAAAAACTATCTGCGGAATCAAAATCTAGAAAAAGCGTTTTCAGAGTTTAAGTCTGCTCTGGAGCTTGCAGAGATATTGGGTGATCATGTTGAGGCAAAGAAGGCAGCACGAGGATTAGGTAGGTTTGTTTTTCTTTGAATCACTCAGAATTTGGAAGTAGAATAGGATCAATATGAGGACTATGATGGTGAAAAAAATGAAAGTTGTATAGTTTTGGAATTCTTGGGATTGGCAAGACTTGAGATTGTCAATTTTACTTTGGTTTTCTAATTCTAGGCATTGGAAATGAGAGGGTTACTGGATATTTATACCAAAACCTAGACTTGAATGAAGAAAATTGGACACCCAGGAATAACAGCAAAATGTTTTTTCTGTTATACTCTTGTCACTTGAGTCTAGCCCTTTATTACCTAATGTTTATCATATAAGTTTCATCCTTATTTCAAAAATAATAGCAGGGGAAAAAAATCCTCTTTTGTGATGAATTCTTCTCTAACATAGTTCCACATTTTATCTTGTGTTAGCACATTTCTCAGCTTCACTGCTGTCATGCTATGATCTTATCCACCACTACAGACTTTCTACTTGCAAATCTCATTAATCAGGCAGCTAGATGAACCATATGGACTTTCAGATTGCTTACTGTGTCAGGTTTTATCCCCTAGAATCACTTGTTTTTTTACTTGGTGTCGAAGATGGCATGGGGATGGTTGCTCATTGGTAGGCTAGACTAATTGAGCGTAAGGGTATGAAATCAGCAAATTTGTAGGAACAAGTAGCTGGAAATTGTGAAGCAGGTAGCAAGAAACGGAAGTGGAGACGGATCAGAATAGCAAAATGACATGATTCTGGATTCTAATTCAAAATTCTTGATGTGTAGTAATGAGAAAAAAAAATAATGATTCAAATCCATGGTCACTGGTTTTGTTAAGTGTAGAACCCTAGTTGGATTTATACAACCTCTACTTGTTTAATTAGAAAAGTACATTCCTGTTGAAGCTGGCACTATCTCAATAATATCTGTGTTCGTGTGAATTGAAACTAAGGAGCACCCATTATTTTTTTTGACACTAATAATGCCTTCTCTTGGTCAATTCGTTTCAGGTGCATCGCTCCAGAGGCAAGGGAAATACCGAGAAGCCATCAAATATCACAAGATGGTTTTGAATATTTCTGAAAAATCAGGAGAGAACTCTGGCGTCACTGAAGCTTATGGTGCCATAGCTGATTGTTTTACAGAGTTGGGAGAACTGGAACAAGCAGGGAAGTTCTACGACAAGTACATTGCAAGATTGGAGAGCGATTGAGAACCATCAATTATAATTTGCTTCCCCTATCTTTTTCTGCTTCTTGTAGAGTTCTAGATGGGAATTCAGATGATTGTTTTTGTCTTGGGGATTGTGAGAACACTTGCAGTTTTGATTACAGTGTGGTGGTATTATCTAGTTAATGATATTTCGTTTGCAATATCAGTTCACAAGTTTGCTGGTCCAAGACATTGGTGTCTTGAGCATTATCTTCCTCACATCATCCTTAGCTTTGTCCATGGTGCATGATGATTACTTAGGGAGTATTTTGTCCATGATCCTGTGTAGACCATGGCCGATTAATGATGATAACATGAGAAAGTATTTTGTGGTGATTCAGTCGGTGTACACAACCGGCACGTAAATGATGATAAACTTGGAGGAGTATTTTGAGACATTCCCCTTGTATAAACACGTGCTTAGCAGCCGTATTTCTGAGTCCGGTCTATTTGAACCGTATTGTTCATTCTTTTTAAGATAGTCCGTCAGCTGCGCACTGCAATCACTGTGCGGGGACAACGTCGAAGGTTAGGTTTTAGCTTCCTGTCTCTGGCCTATCTCGCCCCCGCAATGGAGAGAAACGAAGGAGTTCGGTTCGTCTCCTCCTCCATCAAGATCCCCCAGCCTCCCACCCGTTCTGCTCCTTTGCCTTTCTTTCTCCTCTCTTCCTTCCCCTTCGCTTGCCAGTCGCTCTCTTTCCACCTCGACCGGGCCAAAGAGGCGGTGAACAACTTCCTCACCTCGCTTCCGCAACGATGGCCACTTCCTCCGATCGCCATGGCGCGGACCGAGGGGGAGCCAAATCCCCGACGCCATGGGAGGGAGGACGAGGAACGGGTGCTCATCAGCGAGGTTCTGATACGGAACAAAGATGGGGAGACGCTGGAACGGGCTGATCTGGAGGCCTTCGCTGCTGGAGCACTCAAGTCTTGCAGACCCAACTCGGCGCTCACAGTGAGGGAGGTTCAAGAAGACGTCCACAGAATCATCCAAACAGGGTTATTCTCATTGTGCACGCCCGTTGCTTTTGACACTCGGGATGGAATTCGGCTGGAATTTCAGGTAGATGCAAATTTGACGGTTTTGCTTGGTTACTGGTGAACTGACAACGCTCCACTTATGAACTGCGTATGAATGTGTCTATATATATGTGGGCTGTTCGGAATTTCACTAAGTTTCTTAGCTGCTAATATTCCTTTGTTTCAAACAGATACTCATATGTTTTCTTATAATTTACTTAAATCAAAATTGAGTACCATTATTTTCTTTTCGGTTTTTCAAAAGTTAACTTATTCACAATAGTACTCCATACTATTAACTTGACCACTATTTGAAATTGATTTTGTCTGAGATTAATCTTTGTCCATTGTTATACTCAATGGTTAATAAGTCTAAACAACATTTTTTAACAGGTAGAGCCTAATCAGGAATTTCGAGGTTTAATTTGTGAGGGAGCAAATGTTCTTCCTTCAAAGTTTATGGAAGATGCTTTTCGTGATGGATATGGTAATTTCTTCATGCAGTTTAATTCTTCTTCAAGGAGAGCAATTTGCCATTTTTAAAAGTTATTACTCTGCTTTGACAGGATGCAGAGAAAGATTAATCTAAACAGTCTGCTTATTTTCGTTTAAAGATGATTATTAACTGAGTTAGCTACTTTCATTGCTAGGTGGTTATTCACATGTGGCTTTGATGGTGATTAATATTTAGGTTAGCTACTAACTAGTTATATGAGATTGATCTTTTTGTTTCTATGTAAATTTGTTGCAAAAAGCAATTAGTGGGATGTTCAGTACTTTCTCTAGCTAGTTTTGAACTTCCACCTTTCTCTTGAGAAGTACAATAACAATGTGTTGGTTCCAACTATTTAGTTTCGGCCAACCCTATGGAAAACTATATCACTGGTTCAAATCTCTTCAATCACTTTTAGTTAGGTTAATGAAAGTTTTATTTAGTCTGCACTACCCTTACACTCTTAACTTTAATTGATTTAATTTATCTAGCAATCAAATCTATTATTGTTTGTGAAAGCCGTCATGTCATCTTAACTTCTTTTTCTATCATTTATTGGATCTTCTTTTGATTTCTTTCGGATGGTAATAATTTTGATTTCACCTCGTCAACTAAACTCCCATTAGTGATAGGATTCTCATCTATGCTACATTCACTTTTTACATCTTGCTTCCTAATTGCCTGATACTCAGGATCATAGAGTATAGTGGATCATTCCAGTTTCTATTCTTGTCGGAAGTTTACCTACAAACTTTTGTTATACTGGTAAGTGGTTGTCTTCACTTTCTGTTTATTAAAGAAAACTTTCATTTGCTCATTTCTTGTTTGCAAAATTTGTTATTATTTGCTTTAAACCATTTTAAAGTGAAATTCAGGTGTATTTTTTTTTATTGTTACATCAGTTTGCTTTTAGTTGTGACCTCGTAATATATGATGTATTATGTGTGTAGTACTTTTTTGTTTAGTGTATGGTATTTGTTTGGTGTGACAGAATTTTTTGTGCTTCTAACATGGCATTTTCATTGTTATTTGGTTCTAATAGCATTTTTGTTGTCAAGTTATGCAGGAAAAATAGTCAACATAAGGCATTTAGATCAGGTGATAAAATCAATCAATGGGTGGTATCAAGATCGTGGGTTAACCGGCTTGGTTAGTGACGGTGCCAGCTTGCTTGATAAATTCTTTTTATAAGGATGTTTAATTTCATATACACAGCTTATGAAAGTGCTTTGTTATAGTTCAAGACAAATTCTTAACTTCCACACCGTGCCCTTAGGTATCATATGCTGAGATCCTTTCAGGAGGGATAATTAGATTAGAAATTTCTGAAGCTGAGGTCAATAACATCATCATTAGATTTCTTGACAGAAAAACGTAAGAACCTATATTTTAGTGTGTTTAGAACTGAAAACAATATAGATCACTTAACCTACTTGCTGTTAGCCCCTGCAATTGTTTATTTATTTTTATGATGATTAATCCAGAGGTGAACCAACTAATGGGAAGACGAAACAGGATACTATACTACAACAACTAACAACGAAGAAAGGACAGGTGAAGACATGAACCATATTTATGTTTTTATTTTTAAATCATATAAGCTTAAAACTTCATGTGTTCTATTTAGTGTTATATTGTTTGTGCTTGTATTCTTCATAAATTGTATTGTTTATAGATTGCAAGTCATGAAAAATATTGTAGTTTAATACTTGACAAGAGCCTTTCTGATAGCATGAGGTAACCGCTAACATATTTTTCATATACCTTGCATAGAGCTACAGTCTACATGAATTCTAAGCTAAAATTCCAATATTTTGAAAATGTTTTAAGCATTGATTTTTGACTTTTTATACTCTTATTGTAGAAAATTGGCCCTGCATCAAAATATATCCTGATTTCTTTATTTTGTGATTTGGCAACAGAAATCTTTCTCTTCTGTTAAAATCAAGTGGATACCCTTGGTTGAGCCGCATAAAGTCATGTGTTTTTCATGTCTCAGCATTTAAGAGGACTCTTAATTGCGACCCTGCTAATAGGAGGCAATTAACAGTGATTGCTTCCATTTGCTCAAGTATCACACCCTTGCATAATAATTTCTCTGCTCTTATGGTGAAACTTAACAAGGTTCGTGTTTAATCTGATGTGACTAGGTTTTCCCCTTGGGATTAAAATGCCCTGCAATTCTCACTACTCAATGTTTCAGGAGATGCTTACTCAAGATCAATGCAACTTTGAGATATTGTTATATGTTAATAACAAAATTATGAAGTATTCTATTTTCTTGTAAAAGTAAATTTACTACTTCTAGGTTGTTAAAAGATCAACCATCTCGCAGAAATTCCTGATTGCTAACATGATAAGAAAGTAGTTAATGTGCTTTAAAATGTCTGCTACCACATGAGTAGTCTTTGTAAGGCTTTTTGTTTTATGTTCCTGCTATTTTCTTGAGTGTTTCTTTATTTCTGTTCAACATTCTTAAAACAGGTTTACAGTAGACTACAGGGAAAAAGAGATGTCGAGACAATATTGACAATGGGAATAATGGAAGATGTCACAATCATCCCGCAACCCGCTGCAGGTGCTTCACACATTTTTGTTTTTTTTTAATTCTTATGACACTTACATGCATGGTTTAAAATTTCATACTGTGCCGGACGGTACGGGCATTTTCCATTCCACCTGCCTCGACATCGCTGGTTGCTGCGATACTGCGGCAACCTCCGTGGGTCACCCTGCAACGACCTTCACAAGGCTGTCGTGATCCCGTGGTGGCCTCACAGTTGCGGAGGTCGTCGTGATCCTCTTTTTTTCTTTTTTTAATATTTAAGTTAAAAATTTTATTTTAAAAAATATTTTAATTAATATATTTTATATTTAAAAACTATCAAAATCAATATGATATCCAAACAGTATTATTCTGGTCATAAACCAAGACTCAAAATTTTAAACCATGCTTACATATACTATTTTCTTTGATTGTTTTTTTTTTCTAGACAATTCATAGCTGGTAAATGGGCTTTTAGGAGTGAGAAATATTTTAATTATTACTTTTTCCTTCTGTGTTAGCCTTCAGTACTATTTCTTGCTCTGTATTTTCTAGCTTTTTTGTTTTTGTAGCAATGTTTTTCATGCTTTACGTGGACCATTGAGTGTAATCAGTTTCGAATTCAACAAGAAACAAAGATAATGTGGGTCTTACCTACTTGGGATTTCTACATGAATCTTATCTCTATTGAACTTGTTTTAAGGCTAATATTCAGACCTTTTAAGTAACCTAAATTTGGTTAAATAAGGTTTTCTTTGGTCTCCTGTTACTTTTCATGTCTTGAGTCTTTATTTACTTATCTATTATAAAATTTATTTGTCATCTTTGAGCATATGTTTATTCTAAATTTCCATTTTACAATCTATGTGATTTACACCTAATTGTTCAAAGATAGTAGCAATCACCTACACAAATATCAATTTGCACAAGGATCTTGTTTCAGTTGATCCTTTGGTCGAACTCAATGATTTGGGCTAAATGAATTGATTATACTATGCCTCAAAGGTATGACAAGTTATATTGCATAAAAATGCACCAAAAATTATGATGCAAGGCTTGTTTCAAATAGAAGAATATACAGCCATTGCATTCTGGTTACTCCATGCTAGTGAATGACTCATCTCGTCTTTATCTTGATGATAAGCATAAGATTGGAAACAATTATAGGGAGCATATGGTTCACATAGTTTTTTCTGCATCAAAATATTCTGGTTACAGCAATGCCTCAAGTCATGCCAGCTGATTCTTCCTTGTATAGTATATTGAGGTGGCGTTTGGTTCTCTCCTAGGAATCGGAATGGGAATGAGTATCATAATATTGTGGAATGGGAATGGGTATAAGCTTGGGTATCATTCTTAAAAATAATGTTTGGTTAGTTGAATATTTTTAATCGGAATGAACCTAAATTTTCTTTTTTATCCTTAAAGGAAAATAAGAGAAAAAATTAGATGGAAGAGAAAGTTGAATGTGAGAGAAACATATGATGAGAGAGAATGATGAGAGGAAAGTATGATGAGAAAAATGAAGAGAGAGAAAGTGTGATGAGAAAAAAAATGAGGAGAGAGACCATGATAAGAGTGATTAAGAAGAGAAAAGTATGATGAGAGAGAAAATACGTTGAGAGAGAAAAAGTGATGGGAAAAAATGAAGAGAAAGAAAGTGTGATGAGAGATTGAGGAGAGAAAGTATGATGAGAAAATGTGATGAGAGAGAAAGTGTGATGGGAAAAAAATGAAGAGAGGGAAAGTGTGATGAGAGAAAATGAGGAGAGAGTGTGATGGAAGAAAATGAAGAGAGAGAAAGTGTGATGAGAGAAAATATGGAGAGAGAGTATGGTAAGAGAGATTGAGGAGAGAGAAAGTATGATGAAAAAATGAGGAGAGAATGAAGAGAGAGAAAATAATGAGAGAGAGTGTGTGATGAGAGAGAATACAGAGAGAAAATGGTAGAGAATGTGTGATGAGAGAGAATGAGGAGAGAGAAAATATGTTAAGAGAGAAATTGTGATGATAGAATGAGGAGAGAGAAAGTATGATGAGAGAGAACAAGAAAGACAGTGAAATGCAAGAAAAATTGAACAAATATATTAAAGGTATTTCGTTTAAAACTTAATTTTCATTCCCATTCCATCAAAATCCAAGAGAGGGGGTGAGTTTCATCTATATCCAAGTTTTTGGATTTCATTCCAAAATCTTGATTCCATTCCCATCAACCAAACACAAGGTTTGGGAATGAATCCATTCCCTCATTCCCAAACCTCTAAATCAAATACCACCTAATACATAGAAGAATAAATGTTCATTGCCATTAGAAGATAGAAAGTTCCACTAATAATATAATAGACTCTAGAATAAGACACGTTAACAGTAGCTTACCTATCAAGAGAAGAGGACAGAGGATTGAACAACACAATTAACATACTATCGTAAAGTTATGATGGGTAATATCTTTCATTGTGCTAGAGCTAGTTTCATTGAATCTCTTACTTGATCCCCATCCATAATTAGACGGGAGGTACTCGATAGGTGTCAGATGGATATCCAACATTGGCTCCTGCTCCCCTCACTTGCTATTCAGTGCTTCATCAATCTTAACTCTATTCTCTTCAAGCATCAATTTGTGTTTCTTGAACCGCTTCCTCTACTCCCATGGTTATCTACTAACTACTGAATATAAAATTTGTAGTTCTTGTAGTTTTCACTGCAACTCTACAATTCAACCTTTAATTTTATCCTTATATAATGCCTCATCAATAACACATTTTTCTCACCCATAGTTGTGAAAAGCGCGCGCCTGGCGCGTAGCCAGGTGCGCCATTTGTACCTAGGTAGTGCAGGCGCAATACTTGAAAGAAGCGCACTTAAGCGCGCCTTTTGAGAGGTTAAGGCGTGCTTAAGTTGCAACTTCTCTGGCCTTATTGAAGTGAAAAAAAAAATTAAAACCTAACCCATACCTTTAATTACCTTTTAAATTAATTAGGTTGCATGCATGCGACATATTTTTTTTTTTTTTGACTCTTCTCCTCTAGAAAATGAACATCAACCTTTAATTAGGACACATTCTTCTTGTGTGATTCTTCCTCTCTCTTAGAAAATGAGCATCAACCTTTAATTAGGTTGTATGAGTGAGACATTTTTCTTGCGTGACTCTTCCTTTCTGCTAGAAATGAACATCAACCTACCTTGCAAACTTATCTCTCTTCATGACTCTTCAATATTTGAAGTTTGTTTTTTCTTTAATTTAAAGTTTGATTTTGATTATGAAGATAAACTATTTCAATATTTGAATGTTAGTGAATTTTTTTATATTTACATTATTGTTTAATAGTTTTTGGATTATAATTTTGTTAGTCAAATTTCCTATATATGTTTGAATTGTATAAATTTATACCTAAAGCGCTTTACTTCGAAGATGTGTGCTTCACCTTGTGCCTAGCGCCTCATGCTCATAGCACTTATGCGCTTTTGGGTGCCTCACACCTTAAATAATTATGTTCTCACCTATCAATAATATTATCAAAACATTTATCTTGTATATCACCAACAACATTCATTTAGTTTCAATGCCAAAAAAGCTTATGAAGCTAATGTTTATGTAAATATGTACTTATGAAATAAACATGTGTTGATGCATTTATATTCTTACTGCAAAAAAAAAGTGTCAAATATAGAACAAAAGGTACAAGCTTTTTCTGTCTTTTCCCCCTATACTAATCCAACTTAACTTGAAACTAGATCCACACAAGGTTGATTTAGTTATGAATCTCGTAGAACGGCCTAGTGGTGGCTTCTCTGCTGGAGGTGGAATTTCGAGTGGGTAAGTGATGTAGAGGAACATTGCTATTGTTTTCCATTTACTTATCATTCTATGGAGAAACCTTCCTTCCTGAATCATTATTTGGTTCTATATACAGGATAACAAGTGGACCACTTTCGGGTCTGATTGGAAGGTACTTTTGTTCCTTGTTTTTTTTCTCATTTTCCAGTATGTGCAAATAGTTCCAGAGAAAGTAGTAGTCTTGAAATTGTAGCAAATTTATGTCAACTTTATTGGTTCCTAAATGTGTGATGTCTTTTTTGGGCTATCAACATTCAGTTCATGTTTTTTTTTAACTATTGGCTTGATCTACTTGTTCTTGCTTTTGTGTCTTCTTGCAGCTTTGCATATTCTCACAGGAATGTGTTTGGGAGGAACCAAAAACTCAATCTTTCCTTGGAAAGAGGACAAATTGACTCAATATTTCGCATAAATTATACTGATCCATGGATTCAGGGAGATAATAAAAGAACATCTAGGATGATCATGATTCAGGTTTTTTATCTGTATGATATAAAAGTTTATTTGTAGATCATTTTATCATTTTCAATATCTTGTTCTTCTTTCATGCTAGAATTCGCGAACCCCAGGAACACTGGTTCATGGTAATAACCAATTTGATCATGGTGGCCTAACAATTGGGCGAATTACTGCAGGAGTTGAATATAGCCAACCTTTTAGGCCAAAGTGGAGTGGGACAGCTGGTCTAATTTATCAGGTGTGTTGTTTTAGAGCTCCCTATTCATTTTGATGTCAGTACTTCCATTTGGTACACTAACTATACACGTTTGTACGTATCATGGGATATGTATTGGTGTGAGGTATGGCCAATAACTACCAACTCCTCTGGTAGTCTGGTTTATACTTTATAGTACTTGTCCAAGTTACATCTTTTAGTTCTCTCCTTTATCTTATTGCATCCTTTTTTTTATCCTACCGCATTTGGTTCTTTCTATTCTTCAGTCCCTTGTTTCTCTTATTTATTCTTTTATTTCTTGTCTGTGTTAGCGTGCTGGTGCTCGTGATGATCATGGTGAACCCATCATTAGAGATTTCTACAACAGTCCATTAACTGCGAGGTATCGTGATCTTCATTCACATATTGGCGGACATTTGACCCCTTTTTTCACTGAATATACTGTCATCCATATTGATAACGATAATGATTTTCTTGTCTTTTGGAATTTTTCACTTTAGTGGCAATGCCTATGATGAAATGCTAATTGCAAAATTGGAAAGTGTCTATACTGATTCTGGTGATCGTAGCTCCTCAATGGTTAGCCTTACTCTTAGGCTTCAAATTTGTTAGTCTCAAATCAGTTTTTTTTTTACCTTCCTTCAGTTAGTGCTGCACTATTTTATTTTATTTTATTTTTTTGCAGTTTGTGGCAAACATGGAACAAGGACTTCCACTATTTCCTGAGTGGTTGTGTTTCAACAGGATTAGCAGTCGTGCCAGACAGGGCTTTGAACTTGGTCCTGTAAGATTTATGCTTAGGTATGACACGAATGTTGACATGGTCGCACTAAAATTTATTTTATATCTGCAAGGTTCTTAATTATTAGCTACTGAATTGTCATCACTTGGATGATTTAAAATCTTGAACCAACGGAAAGACCAAGATATATGAGTTATCAATTTATTAGTTCTTTTCTTTGTTGTTTCTTTAGAAAAAAGGAAGAGCAATCATATGCCAACTAAATTGATATAATGCATTTTTTTTGTCTGTAAAGTAAGCATATTTTATATTTAGGCTTACTAGTTGCACAAAACAATTCTTAAATGATTTAATTTCCCTAACCTGCTTTGTTAATCAGTGTCTCTGGAGGCCATGTTTTTGGGAACTTTTCACCCCACGAAGCATTTGCTATCGGCGGGACTAACAATGTCAGAGGTTATGAAGAAGGGGCAGTGGGCTCTGGCCGTTCATATGCAGTCGGCAGTGGAGAAATCTCCTGTGGCATGGTAAATTTCTAGTCCTAAAGTTTTTAAATTTCATTTAATCCTTCTTGGATTACTATGGTGGAGTATATAAATTTGATGTCAATGTAGAAACTTTTCTAACTTATTGTTATCTTCGTATTTATGCAGTATGGACCTCTAGAAGGTGTGCTGTTTGCAGACTATGGAAGTGATCTTGGCTCAGGCCCTACAGTGCCTGGTAAGCTGGTTTCTGAGTAATTATTATTTTCTTTCTAGAAACCATATACATATGCTGGCGGCGGCTTCATCATTATCATCAATATGCTGGGATTGTTCTTCCAAGTATTGTAGTCGGCTACATGAATATATGTTCAATGATGATGTAAACAAAATATAGTGTGGCTAACTTTGACAGGTGATCCAGCTGGTGCAAGGGGGAAGCCAGGTAGTGGCTGTGGCTATGGTGTTGGTATTCGAGTGGACTCTCCTCTTGGCCCTCTACGCTTGGAGTATGCTTTTAATGACAAAAAAGCGAGGAGGTTTCACTTTGGAGTTGGCTATCGGAATTAGATTATTTCTTTGCTGACCATAACATTCATTAACCTCAATTTTGTTCGATTATATAGTCAAGTACTTTTTGTAGTTGTCAAAGAAAACATCAAAATAATTTCCATCTGTTCAAATTTTAAAAAATAACGAGGGTTAAATAATAATAAAATTAAATAAGGATAAATAATGAAAAGACATTTATTAAGCAATTAGAGTAAATATAAATATGGAAATAATTGTCTTTTCTAATTCTGGATAATTATATCTATTTTTATGAAATTGAATAATATACAAGTTAAATATAATGAAACAAGCAGAAAATCTGCAGTTATATCTACAGCCAAAGGTTATGGTGCTGGTTAGGTTTTTAAGTGCGGGTCTCAGGTCAAGCTGATGTATTTTAGGTGATGGTTTTCTCTCATGAATAGCGGGTTTGGAAAAGTGGGCTGTTTGAATAGTGTTATGAGTGTCACTATAGAAAATATTGATGGGTCAGATTGGTTAGCGAAGAATTGAATATAAATTAATATAAATAACAATATTAAAAATAAGAACAGGTTTATCTTCTATTTGTTCTTTAGCAAAAAATAAATTAAATATTTTTTATTTTCAAAATTTATATATTATATTATTTTTAGAAGTGAAGGATTGATTAAGATGGTGGCCAAAGAGGGCTGTAATTGCTTTCATCTAAAAATATAGGGAAGCAATGACTACTAAATTATATAGAGTAATAATATAATTGAATTAAGTCAAATCATCTAATTTAACTTTGAAAATTTTAAATCATGTGAATTAAACTAAACTTAAAACTGTCTAATTTGATTTAGCTCTAATTTATTTAAATCAAATCAATTAATTTAGTTTAGCATAGATAACTCTTTTTTCTTCGAGTCCTTTCTTTTCTACTCTTTTTCGATCAATTACTAATTTGGACGTCGAAGGAGCTACACCGGAGAAGTCGGCCCAACTCTAACCTATGTTACAATCTCGGATCCATTCGTTCATACGATAGAGGAAGACTTACAGAGAAGAAGCCCGAGAGAGTAGAAAAAGGAGCCATAAGGTCCTATCTATAAAATATCTCACTCCAAATATCTCAAATTTCACAATTAATATCTCACCAACTAAATATTTATGATCCCACAATCATTTTATTAATTTACATCAAATTTTATATTTAAATAAAATTAATTATATTTTCCAATTCTTCAATTTAATATATTAATCTACCATTTATTCATAAATATTTTTTACTTAATATTTATCTATATATTTTAACAATTATTCAATATAATTATTTTAATATTAATATTTTATTTAAACATAGTACAATATAAGATGTATACATTTTAAAAGAAATAAACACGAATTCAAAATTGAAGTAAGTAAATATTTCATAGGTGATAAATTAATCATTCACGCATCGTGACATGTTTTCTAGATGTATTCAACTAAATTGTGATGAAGTTGATGATGCACTTGAATATTACGTAACTCAGAATTTTTTCAAATGTATTTAGTAAATTCGATGATTGAGTCATGATTCGTTGTGATAGTATCATGTTCTTAGTGATCCCAAATCGATATTGCATGACGTTTGTCCTCTTCAATCATGTTGTGTAAAATAATGCATGTATACATGATTTTTTTATATATATTTATCCATAAACCAATGTCGTCTTGGACCTTTTATAATTGTCCAACGAGCTTAGAGCACTACAAATGTTCAGTCAATATCTTTTCTTGCAACCTATTGTCTTTCCTTAATTAAATTTTATTATTTTCGGATCCTGAGGGCAGGAAAAACTCTTGACTAAAGTCGTCCATTCCCGATATATACCATATGTTAGATATTACCCTTTTGTATAGTGTACTGTTCACGATAAAATTAATCTCCAATGCATTTTCTTTCAAAACGTCATTAAAAATAGGTGATTCATTAAACACATTGATATCATTGCAAGACCTATCAACTCCAAAAAAAGGCATGCCATATCCATAAATTGGCAAATGCAATAGCCTCACACACAATTGTTGGATAACCATGATCGTCTCATGTGTACTGTGCCCTCCACAAGACCGAATAATTTTTCTAGGCTCAATGCATACAATCAAGACTTCCTAACATCCCAGGGAAACTGTCTTTATTCATGCATTTTAAGCAAATGAGTGATGTCAATTGCATTGAGTTTTCTTAAGTACTCACTTCCATATATTTGTATTACACATTGGCAAAAGTTGGATAAGCATTCGAGGGTAGTTGTTTCACCTATCCACAAGTACTTGTCCAATTGGCCAGCAGAACCTCTATAAGTCAGTTGACGGATAGCCGCTATGCATTTCTAAAGTTGTGTCATGCCTTTTCTCCTCGATGCATCTTCCCTCCATTTAAAATATTCACTAGGATGATTTTTCAAATCAATGACTATGCACAAAAATAACTCTTTTCTCATTGATTGGAATTGTCGTCGGAACATGTCATCAGTATACACCAGCTCAGCAAAGAAATAATCATTGATAAGGTGAATGTGTCCAGCTACATGTTCTCTATTAATTAACCTTCTTTTTTTTGTGTACTCCCATAATAATTTTGCATGAATTTAGTCATTCTAAGTTGATTGTGCACTACCAACATGAATAATGCTTCACCGAATATGATATTGTATGACCGGTTGTGTCTTTGAGAATATTTTCTATGCTAGTTGATTAGAATCTTGAGACATTTTGAAACAAATAAAGAGTTTAGTGTAAGAAAGACGATAATAGATATAGTATGTAGTGGTTTTTATGGCGAAAGATAGAGGAAAGAAATGATTATATATATTGATCCAGGGGTAAAGTAGGACCCGGATGGTAGGGGAGCCAATGACGCGTGGGGGTCAGAGTCAGCACGGTCAACATCCCGGGCTCGGTCGAGCGGCCGGTGTACTGCCCGGGCGGCGATGCAACTGCCCAGCTCAGCGCTGGGTTTCCGACGCTCAGGGGCCGAGCGGAGTCCCCGCTCGGCCGGACGGGGGACACGACTCGACTACGCGTGGCGAGGCGAGAGCAGGATGAAGCACTAGGGGACGAGCGAGCCTCCCATTCGGCTCGGTCATTCCCTCAGCAGTGTGGGGGCGCAGCCGAGCGAACCCCCCGCTCAGTCTTGTAGACGGCTAGATGAGCAGGACGGAATGTCTTCCTCGGGGCAGGTGTCACCGACAAGCGGCATGGTTGGCGACATGGTCAGGCAGAGAATTGTACGGTGGAAGCCTCCACTATCATGTCAGGGATATGCCCGGTCTGTTAAGGTATGACGTTAGACACGCTTTTCTGACACACTCATTACAGGTATACTTTGAGAAGCGCGCACATCTTGGTAAGCGTGCACGCACCTTCAGGGAGCCCTATATAAGGACCCCCAGACTTCAACGGAGGTATGCGCTATTCACCACTGTAGCTACAGTTCTCGTTACTCTGCTTCTATTTCTCGCCGCCAGGAACTGACTTGAGTGTCGGAGGGCCATCACCGGGAACCCCTTCCTGGCTCGGTTTTGTCCTTGCAGGTTCTCTACGGAGGTCTACGCCATCCCGGAGCTTACGTGAAGCCAGCAGGGAGCGCCGCGTCCTCAGCGACCATCATCTCAGCACTCGGACAGGATCAAATTGACGCAGTCTATGGGAACGCACCTGAATTCGAGCTAAGAAGATGGAGGAAGCTAGACGCTCACACACCGTGACACTCTCTCCAGAAGAACTCGACGCGCTCGTCCATGCGCAAGTGGCAAAATTAGTGGAGCAGCAACAGAAGGCACAAGTCGACCGGCTTGCGCAGCAGGCCACCTCGGCATCCGGTGGCCGAGCGGCATTGGAAGATCGACCGGAGCAGTTTTCTACCTGGGCGCAAAATAAGGGGTAGACCGGCACGCCAGGAGAGGCGCCACTCGCCCCGATTCCATTCCATCGAGCTCTATTCCATACTCCCTCCGAGCTCGCCTAGGCCAACCAAGGATCATCCAATGAGGCTTTCGCTCGGGACGTCAAGAAAGGCAAGGCGCCTCGGATCGATGCTTCTCCCGAGCGGATCAATCGCCAGTTCTCAGAGGCGATTTTGTAGGATCCGCTCCCAATGCACTATGCCCCCTAGCAATTGGAGAATACAGTGGTGCGACTGACCTAGACGACCATCTCAGTAAGTTCGATAACACTGCTATTCTCCATCAATACACTGACGGAGTTAAGTGCCGAGTCTTCCTCACTACCCTATCCGGCTCGGAGCAACGATGGTTCCGGAGGTTGCCGGACGGATCGATTCGGAGTTTTAAGGACTTCCGAACGGTGTTCCTCCACCACTTCGCAAGCAGCATACGCTATCAGAAGACGAGCATCAGCCTAATCTCCATGAAGTAGGGGCCCAGAGAGACTCTCTGGGCTTACGTTCAACGATTCAACCAGGCAGCCATGGCCGACAATTTCATCCGAGAGCATGATGCACGTCTTTACCCAAGGACTGGCCGATGGGGATTTCTTCCGTTCGCTCATCCGGAAGCCGCCTCGCGATTACGACCATATGCTAAAAATGGCAAGCAAGTACATTAACGTGGAGGAGGCCTAGACGGCTAGAAGGAAAGAGATGCCTACTAAACCACCAGCGTCAACCGAGCGGAGGTAGCCGGTCAGCCAACCACCTAGAGGGCCTCAAGCCGAGGGGATGAGGCCATATCAAGAAGCTAGACCACACGCCGTTCAACATGTGACATCCGAACGCCCGAAGGCAAAGGGAAAGGTATGGACTCTCATGTTTTGTTCTCTACACCAGTCGGCTAGTCACAACACCCGCGATTGTTGAGGGTTTGCCCCAGTTGTTCCGCCGACACCAAGAAACTATCACCGTCGATCGCCCTCGCCCAACCAGCGACATCGGCACCAGGACGCCGGGTGACGAGAAGTTAGGTGATCATCCGAGTGGCCACATCACGGTGATCAGCCTCGGACCTCTCACGAGCGAGCTAGACCATCCGCACAGGAGGAAGAAAACAGAAGCAACGCCGCTGGGGGGAGATCAATATCATAGCAGGAGGGCCCCACCGGTGGAGATTCTAATCGAACCCAGAAGTCGCATGCTCGGCAGCTAAGGATCCACGCTGTGGGCTGCAGCGAAGAGAAGACGAACAGACCCGAGATTAGCTTTGGTCCGAGGGACCTCGAGGGAGTCGAAGTGTCGCACGACGACGCTCTCACCATCAAAGCGATAATATCCAATTATACTATTCACCACATATTTATTGACACAGGCAGCTCGGTCAACATCATCTTCAAGAAGGCATTTGACCAACTCTAAATTGACAGAGTCGAGCTGTTGCCCATGACAACCCCACTGTACGATTTCACAAGAAACGAGGTTCTGCCGGTCGGACAAACCCGACTAGCCATATCACTGGGAGAAGAGTCGCTCCAGAGGACGCGGTACACTAATTTTATCGTGGTAGACACCCCCCTCCGCCTACAACGTGATCCTGGGGTGCCCCGCCCTCAACGAGTTTAGGGTAGTCGCCTCTACTTTTTGTCAGAAAATAAAATTTCCCGTCGAGGACCAGGTAGGAGAGGTCCGAGGATATCAGTTAGCAGCTCGGCGCTGCTACGTGGAAATGGTCCGCTCGGAAGCCAGATCTGCACGGAAGACACCCCGGATCGAGGTAAACGCTATAATCGAGAAACCTCCTACTTTAGTTTATGAGGAAAATGAGGAAGTACAGATTTATCCTTGCCGACCGGAGGCCACCACCTTCATAGCATCTAACTTGGAGGGGGAACAAAGGAAAGAGCTCATCAAATGCCTCCAACAAAACCACGATGTCTTCGCATGGTCAACGCACGAACTACCCGACATTTCCACAAACGTAGCTCAGCACGAGCTCCACGTCCGACCCGACGCCCGACTAGTGAAGCAACGGAAGAGAGACTTCAATGCCGAACAGAATCAAATAATCTGAGTGGAGGTTGAGAAGCTCCTGGAGGTCGTCCACATACGCGAGGTGTAATTCACGAGCTGGCTCGCGAACGTAGTGCTCGTTTCCAAGCCGAACAACAAATGGAGAGTCTGCATCGACTTTCAAGACCTGAACAAAGCATGCCCAAAGGACTTTTATCCTCTGCCTAGAATCGATCAGATGGTAGATTCAACCGCCAGGTGCGAGCTAATATGCATGTTGGATGCATACCATGGATACCACCAGGTGCCGCTCGCCCGCGAGGACCAAGAGAAGGTTAGCTTCATTACGGCGGATGACACCTACTGCTACAACGTGATGCCGTTCGGCTTGAAGAATGCTGGGGTCACTTACCAGCGTCTTATGAACAAAGTATTCAGGCGGCAGATCGAGTGCAATATAGAGGTATATGTAGACGATATATTGATTAAATCACTCCGGGCTGCCGATCTTTGTGCAGATATAGAGGAGACCTGCCATACGCTACAGATGTACAGAATCAAGCTCAACCCCCAGAAATGTCTGTTTGGTGCCAAAAGCGGACGTTTCCTAGAATACATTGTGATTGAGCGGGGCATTGAGGTTAATCCCAGCAAGGTGAAAGCGCTACAAGATATGTTACCACCAAGAAGCCTAAGGGAAGCACAGCGTCTTATCGGCCGGATAACAGCTTTATCAAGGTTCATTTCAAAGTCTGCTGACCGGAGCCTACCATTTTTCAAGATCCTACGTCGAGCCACGAAGTTCCAGTGGGACGAGAAGTGCGATCGGGCGTTTGAGGAGCTCAAAGCCTATCTCAACTCCTTACCAGTGCTAGCCAAGCCAATAGCTGGTGAACCCCTCAAAATTTACCTGTCCTCGACCGATAACACTGTCGACTAGGCCCTAGTAAGGTCGGATAGCGAGGAACAGCCTGCATACTTCTTGGGCCATATATTAAAAGATGCTGAATCCCGCTACACCGGTCTCGAGAAACTGGCTTTTGCACTGGTCCTTGCCGCTCGGAGACTTCGTCCGTATTTTCTTGCACATACCATCATAGTAATGACCAACAGCCCGTTGAGCAGAGTCCTCCTCAATCCAGAAGCATCAGAGTGGCTGATCAAGTGGACCACGGAGCTCAGTGAGTTTGATATTCAATATCAGCCCCGGGCAACCATAAAGGCACAATCTCTAGCTGACTTCATCACCGAGGTGCAAGACCGCGAGCCCGAAGTCACCTGGAAGGTGTATGTGGATGGGTCTTCCACCCGGCAAGGGAGTGGGGTGGGAGTACTACTGATCTCTCCCAAAGAAGAGCGGATGCAGTTGTCTGTTTGGCTGGACTACCGAGCAACCAACAATGAGGCCGAGTACGAGACTCTCATAGCGGGGCTGCAAGTCGCTTGGCACGTGGGCGCCATCAAAGTTCTGATTCATACGGACTCACAGTTAGCTGCCCAGCAACTCTCCAGAACGTTCGAGATCAATAGCGCTCGGCTCAGGCTCTACGTCGAGGCTCTCGAAAAGTTGAAAGTCAATTTCCAGGAGGTGGTCATAAAGAAGGTTCCCCGAGCGGAGAATCAAGCGGCGGACGAACTGGTGAAACTAGCCAGCTCCATATCGCCGATCATCATCCAGCAGCCGATCGACCAAGTGTCCCTCGTGGCCCATATCGATCGAATGGATGGACACACCTTTCCTAGCGACTAGAGAACAACGCTGATAGAGTTTCTGCGAGCATGAGCTATGCCTTATGATCGGTAAGAGGCTCAACTGCTGAGAAGGCGAGCGGGCAGATTCACATTAATCGAAGATCAGCTGTATAAGAAAACTTTCTCCCGACCACTTCTCAAGTGCGTCGGCCGAAAGATATTGACTACATACTGCAGGAGGTACACCAAGGCTCATGTGGTGGACACTCGGGTGGGCGTTCACTAGCAAGGAAGATTTTGCTGGCCGGATACTTTTGGTCGACCCTTCAGGAGGACGCCGCTCGGATCGTATCCACTTGTCTGTCCTGTCAAAGGTACCACAATCTCTCACACCGCTTGACGAAAGAAATGAAGGCGTCTGCGGTATCCTGCTCGTTCGACTAGTGGGGCCTGGACATAGTGGGGCCCTTCCCCTTGATAACTGGTTAACGGGGGTTTTTACTCGTTGCCGTTGATTACTTCTCCAAGTGGGTAGAGGCCGAGCCGCTGGCCAGGATCACCGAACAGATGATCAAGAAGTTCATCTAGCAACACCTTATTTGTCGGTTCGGCATCCCGCGCCGGCTCATCTCAGACAATGGAAGATAGTTTGTCGGTTGGCAATTCAGAGAGTGGTGCGAAGGATACGACATCCAGCAAACATTCACCTTAGTGGCTTACCCCCAGACCAATAGGCAAGCCGAAGTAGCCAATCGGAAGATCCTACAGATTCTCCGAATTCGACTTAACAACGTCGGAGGCAACTGGGTGGACGCGCTTCCAGGCGTATTGTGGGCAATCCGAATGATGCCAAAGGAGGGGACGGGTGTCACGCCTTTCCACTTGGTATATGGGGGCGAGGTAGTCGTTCTCGTCGAAGTCGGAATAGAATCTGACCGGGTGCAGTAGTACGACGTGGACAACGCCGAGTGGAGACAATTGGAGCTTGACTTGGTGGATGAGACGCGCGTCAAGGCGGCCGCTCGGCTGACGGCCTATCGACAAAGTATGAGGCAAAGCTACAACCGGCGGGTAATCCCTCGATCCTTTCAGGTCGGCGACCTAGTATGGAGAAAGGTGAAATCGGTCGGTGATGTTGGCAAGCTAGAGTCTTCGTGGGTTGGACCGTTCAAGGTCGTGGAGAAGCTCCGCTCGGGAACTTACTATTTGGAAGATGAAGATGGACGGCGATTGGAACACCCATAGAGTGCGAACCATCTCCAGCTGTACCGAGCTGGGTGAAAGGTGCGCCGATGTATTTAGTGTTGTGTATCTATTCTTTGCCCTACGCCTTTTTGACTACAGGGTTAAAATCGAAAATCAAAGGATTGCAAGATCATTGCTGAACGGCTGGGCAACTCGTAAGATCGTCGAGTGGCGACGTTAAACGTCAGAGCCGAACCGGCGGCTATAAACACCCGGCTTGAAGACCGTCGAGCGGCGACGTTAAACGCCAGAGTCGATCCGGCGGCTATAAACACCCGGCCTGAAGACCGTCGAGCGGCGACGTTAAATGCCAGAGCCGAACCGACGACTATATACACCTGGCCTGAAGACCGTCGAGCGGCGACGTTAAACGCCAGAGTCGAACCGATGGCTATAAACACCTGGTTTGAAGACCGTCGAGCGACGACGTTAAACGCTAGAGCCGAACCGGCGGCTATAAACACCTGGCTTGAAGACAGTCGGGCGGCGACATTAAACGCCAAAACCGAACCGGCAGCTATAAACACCCGATTTGAGGACCGTCGAGCGGCGACGTTAAACACTAGAGCCGAACCGACGACTATAAACACCCGGCTTGAAGACCGTCGAGCGGCGATGTTAAACGCCAGAGCCGAACCGGCGGCTATAAACACCCGGCCTGAAGACCATCGAGCGGCGACGTTAAACGCCAGAGCCGAACCAACGACTATAAATACCCGGCCTGAATATCGTCGAGCGGCGACGTTAAACCCCCAGGTCGGAGCGGCGACTATAAAGCTCCGCCTTCACACCGTTTCAATCTAACATGGGTTCTTGGGAAAGGAGGCGATCCTAAACTCGATTGCCAAGCAACAGCTCAAAGATCAAAAAACGAGGTCCTGACGAATTTAGTAGCGATAGAGGGAACAGGTAATCCGCTCGGATATACACAGCTAGAGAACAAGCAATGGAAGACCCAGAAAGAGTTCATTAATCAAAATAAGCCGAACGGCGAATACATATATCAAAATAGGTCGAACGGCAAGTTCATATCAACGACTTCACTCTAGATAATTAAAGACCTCATCCGAGATCGTGGTAAGAAGCCCGGCGTGGTCATGGACAGGAATGGTGAAGTCTTCAGGGAGACGA
This sequence comes from Zingiber officinale, assembly GCF_018446385.1. Lineage (NCBI taxonomy): Eukaryota > Viridiplantae > Streptophyta > Magnoliopsida > Zingiberales > Zingiberaceae > Zingiber > Zingiber officinale. The sequence continues at coordinate 139,741 of NW_024589823.1, forward strand.
CCCTCTGTCTTCAAATAATTGACCATGGCAGTGACGGCCAACTCAAACGCACGAACGAGCTGAGCGCTCGCTATCTCAATAAACTCTGTCGAGCGAATATAGTTTTACCGCAGGACGGTGGCGCGGGTCGGCTCGGCCTCTTAATATTCTTTGAACACAGCTCGGGAGGCCTCCAGCGCGTCCTGAAGGTTCTTTAACTTCTCTCACAGGGCAGTCGCCTCTGCCGAGCGGGCAGTCTGTTCAGCGGTCAGCAGGTCCGCCAACTCCTGGACCCCCGCGCAAGGGCCTAGGCCTCAGTGTTTTTTATCTCCGGATCGGAGATAGCCGTGTTATTATTGGTGTTGGCATGCTCAATCTTTTTGTCATACGTCTTAACCTCGGTCTTGAGCCGATCCACCATGGTTTGCAGGCCAAAAGATTTGTGCTGCTCGGCCTCCAACAATTTTTTGGTCTTGTCAAGGTCCGCCTTCAACTCGGCATAAGAGGGGCCTTGAGGGGGAGCACCACCAGAAACCTTGAGCTTCTTGAACTCCTCTTCTAGGAGCGTCAAGCGGTTGCTCACTGCAATACTTTCCACCCAATACTGCAACAAGATCAGAGGGGAAAATTAGTGCCGAACGGAATTGAAAAAGTGAAGGTTATTATCAGAGTTACCCCGGTGGCCTGTTGTATGTGACTGTTGCCGAGCAGCCCAGGGGGCATTAGAGCAACATGCGCCCGAGCGTCCTCCTAGACCTTCGCCAAGGGTCCCCGGATGGTTATTTGGTGTTCGGGGCTCGCCTGTCGATCGGTTGCCTGTAGATTTTCTTCCGTCGATAGATGGAGTATGATCTTGATAATCCTGCGCCCGCCCGGGGTAGATTGAGCAGAGGCTAAAGGGGCAAAGGACTGGCCGATCGGATCGGAGCGGATAAGAGATCGCCTGATTTTCCGCTGAGCGGGAGGGAGTGAGCTAAGGAGTTGGACAGCGATGGGGTCAGAAGGCCAATCGCCTTGAGAAGGAGTCCGGTCGGAAGATAGTGCTTCCACCATCGCAGGAGCCAACGGAGGGGGAACGCCCGTCTGCTCGGACACACGCACGGCTGAGGTGGCCGAGCGGGTGGGTGTGCCCGTTCGGCGTCGTTTGAGTCCAGCCAATGGAAGTTCATCACCAGAAGACCCGTGCTTCCTCGGCCTGAATGGTCGGTTGAGTACCTGACGGAGCGATCTCTCTTACTGCATCGGTAGTAGCGGTATGAGTGGCAGATGCATCGCCCGCCGTCTGCGCCTATTCGCTCTCGCCTTCATGAGAGCCGACGAGAGCGATGCCGAGTCTCTCCGCCTCCTGCGTTGCAGCTGCCTCTATCTCAGCAACCTTGCGTTTCATCATGCCGAGCACCACCAACTTCATCATGGTGGTAGCTGCAAGAAAGAGAAAAGAAATCAGTTAGACCCAAAGAAAAAGAGAGAAAATTATTTCTTACTAGGGCCGCCCGGAAGCCTCGTTCGGGTCGGACTTAAGCCGAACATATACATTATTCTTTCGGGGAGCAACTTATGGATATCCAGCTTCAGCCCGACCAACAGGTTAGCTGCGTTGAGGTAGGTCGGCTCGGACCTATATTTCTTTAGGTCGGGTGCAAGTGGTAGGGTGGTCTGCCACTTGGTCCGAAAGGGAGATCGGTCGGGGAGACGCAGATAGAAAAAGTAATCCTTCCAATGCTTATTGGAAGAGAACATTTTATCAAAAAAGACAAGGCCGATCCGAGACTGAAACAAAAAGGTACCTATCTCGGATTGTTTCGGATAATAAAAATAATGGAAAACTTGAGGCCTTAGGGGAATGCTGTGCACTCGGAAAAGCACAACTACGCCGCATAGCAGCCGAAAGGAGTTCGGAACGAGTTGGGCGAGCGGAATGCGGAAGTAGTTGCAGACTTCTATTATGAAAGGGTGAATAGGAAATCTAAGGTCAGCTACGAATTGATCTCGAAAAAAGGTGACAGTGTCGCCCGGTGGGTTGTGAGGCCGATCGGACGGCTCGGCTAAAACTATCTCATGGTCAGGGGAAAGATTGAAAGCACCTATCAGGCTGGCGGCGTCACTCGAGTCGAATCGACTCTCCATGTTGTGGTACCAAAGGCTAGGAGAAGGGTAAGAGGAACTGGCCATGACCGGAAAATGAAAAGCTCGGTGGTTTCGTCAAAGGATCAACGGGAAAAGGCCGATAGGGGTAGAAATAGCGCACAGGAAGGAAAGCCAAAGCACGAAGGAATGCTACGACAAGGTAGAGCAACGAAGAAGCTTACAAGAAAGTGAAACGCAAAGGAGAAGTGTGCCGAGAGTTCGCCAAAACGCCAAAGGAACGAGTCGCTGGAGCACTGGCACGAAAGAAGTCGCCAAAGCACGAAGGCAGCAACAATGGAACAGAAGTCGGCCTCGGGGTTTTATAGAAATTGAGCTCGGCCAGCCGGAGCCGTCCGATCTAGGCCATAGGGATCGAGGCTTACATCCGGCCGTGAAATTCAAACCGCTGCATGTCCCATCGGAGCTGACACCCCCGCCGTACGATGACGGCGGTGGCGCCACGTGGCGCCAGGTTACAGGGCATCATTTAATGGAGGCCATTACTCGACGTGGTCGCGTGCTCGATTTTAATGACGTGGATTTGCATGAATTCCGAGGAGATTTCTATGACGACAGCTTTGACCACAAGCAGACCTGGACATGGAGCGATAAGATTAACAAGTACTGGCGCGCTCCTCGCCGAGCGGCTAGCGAAAGTTCGCCCGAGCGGATCGCCAAGCCCACCTGAATCACTTCATCATCACTGCCGAGCGGCCGACAGAGCACTAAACTAAGTTGTCTAGTCAGTCGGACTTACAGCCTCCTTCGACTAGACTTGAAGGGGAGGCATGTGATCCAGGGGTAAAGTGGGACCCGGATGGTAGAGGAGCCAATGACGCGTGGGGGTCAGAGTCAGCACGGTTAACATCCCGGGCTCGGTCGAGCGGCCGGTGTACTGCCCGGGCGACGATGCAACAACCCAGCTCAGTGCTGGGTTTCTGACGCTCAGGGGCCGAGCAGAGTCCCCGCTCAGCCGGACGGGGGGCACGGCTCAGCTACGCGTGGCGAGGCGAGAGCAGGATGAAGCACTAGGGGTCGAGCAGACCCCCCACTCAGTCTTGTAGACGACTAGATGAGCAGGAGGGGATGTCTTCCTCGAGGCAGGTGTCATTGACAAGCGGCATGGTCAGGTAGAGAATCGTACGGTGGAAGCCTCCATTGTCACATCAGGGATATGTCCGGTCTGTTAAGGTATAGCGTCTGGCACGCTTTTCTGACACACTCGGCTCGGTCATTCCCTCAGCAGTGTGGGGGTGCAGCCGAGCGGACTTTGGGATTTTGATCTTGTTTCGATTTATGATTTTCGGTGTTCCGATTGTTTTTTTTCCCTTTTTAAGTTGATCCCTCGTTGTGACTTTCGGGTTATTGGGACCAGGCAACGGCAGGACTTCTCCAAGCTATAGGAGGTATGTTTGTATACTGCTATCATTCATATTTATTAATACTTGACTAGTTGCTTATACCATGTATGACCGGAGTTCTGTCAGTCATTAGTTAGATCTAGTAACACTGCTAGAGATTAGGGATTACAATCTCATGGGATCTCTCTTCTTGCATAATTTTGGGTTATAAAATTTGTTTTCTAATTGCGTTTAGGAACTCAAAATTCTTGTCAATAATGCCATCCTATGGATCTGTCAACTCCCCCAAATATTTATAATGTTTGGTGCTTTGCATCAAATGTCCCAGTATCTATACATATTGCTTATTCATTGCATTGATAATACATGGAAATCATCATTTCTGGTGCTTGGTAGTCAGCCAATTACGATTTGCACCTGCCTACATGTTAAAGTCTAAGGTAACTTTATTCTTACTGAAGACGGGTGAATGAATTGATATAGACTTATACAGAAATACTTTAGGAAGGAAAAAGATTTGCAAACTTCAAACAACACAAAATGAGATTAGAGATATATGTTATTGTAATGATACTCCTAAGTAGTGTTGGGACATTGTTGATATAACAATGCTTGTTAGCGGTTGGTTTTGACCGCATTACCTTGGAATAATTTGATATACTTGATAGATGGCTTAAGTCCAGGGTTACTTGTAGTACTAACATATTGGCATTAAGTTGTTGGGACTCGATAGGTCGAACATAAAGTGTGCTTGATTTTCTGTTTTATCGCGAGAAGGTTAATCAGGTTTTCTTTGTGGATTGCATGGTTTCAGTGTGATGTTGATTGGTTGAACGTGAGGTGATTCCATTTCTTTCTTTGATGTTCCTGCTTCGATTTGGTTTTTCTTGAGAGTTTTGGATCGGGTTCTTAGATGTGGATAGAATGAGGTTTGATCGAAATGTTGCTCTATTCGAATCAAGTTTTCTGGACAGAATCTCTTGACAGTACTGTTCTTTTCTACTTATGGGATTTCAGAATTTTGGTTCAAGTTCTTAGTAGATACGGCTAGTTTGGATGATGTTTTCTTCTTCCTCCTAGGTTTGAAGGTTTGAACAGAGCGATGGGGTGTTAGGCTTTGACAAAGAGGCTTTACTCTCCTGTCGTTATGGAATGACTGAATTGAATTGATTAGTTGTGATTCCTCTTACTAGAAGTCTAGTTCTCCATGATGATTTAGATTCAGATGGATGGATTCAGTATTGGTTTTCTAGGTTGGTTTGGATCAATTAGTGTTTTCTGCTTGAATTGGGTTTAGGTAACAAGTTGAGGTATGAGGGGTTTTGGTTGTAATCATATGATTTGTTGCAGGACACTGCTACGAGCCAAGTGTTCCGAAGTGGAGACAGCCTAACACGATCGACAAGTAAAGGCGAGTACTTCTTGCTTTGTTTCCTTTTAGTACTTTGACCTTAGTGCATGAATTATTTTGGATAAGGACTGTTTACCTTGACTTCACTCTTACTTTCCTGCGCTTGATACTTCCACGCAATCTTTGAGAAATTCGTTCCATATCTATACAGTCTCTAGTTGTTGTCCATGATAAGTAGCAGATATTAGATACCATATTTGTATGCTTGACTGTTGTTTATTATGTACTATACTGAGCATGCTGGCTTCATGTAGCATACATGTTTCTGCTTATATATATATGATGACTGTTGCATTGTTTGCATCATGTCATTGCATGCATGCCGCATCCTCGGCCACTCAAGGGAGTGGTAGCTGGAGTTGATGTCGCTTGTCCTGTCGTGCCGCACTCGGCCATTCGTGCGAATGGTAGCTGGAGTACGAGCAGCAGGGACCCCGTCGCAGATGTAGCTAGTTAGCTACTATGTAGTGGTGTACAGTCTGTCACTGACCCGGCCTCTCGACCATACATGGGTCATGGTACAGAGAGGTGGGCGGGAGTGACCATCCATGCATACGCTGTTATTATATTTGCTTGGGCTGCTATTGTTTATATATGCTGTTATTGCTTATTTACTGCTGTAGTGTACATACGCTGTTATTGCTTGTGTATACCTTGCTTGTTGTCTCTGTAGTTATGAGTAGTACTGTAGCAGATTAGTACTAGTTCTGTCCCACTATACCTAGCCTAGGATATGATTTCAGGTATGAGTGCTTATTTTGGTTCTATTGTAGTATCTGCTATTTCTTTTATGAGACTGTATACTCTTGGCTCACTTTCTAGTTATAAGTTATGTTCATGCACTATCTCTTTCCTTACCCGCTGAGTTCCAATACTCACCACCCCGTAAAAATGGTTTTCTTTCGCCAGGTAGCAGTAGATGATTCATGGATGCTTGGAGAGTCCCAGCTACCAGTCCCACGACACACTCGAGGATAGTTTCTTTTTCTGGTTTTGGTTGCTAACGCAATTTATGTTTTGGTTTTGTGAACTTGGTATTGTATGCTTCGATATGGATTTTGGAGTCTAGTCTGGTGGTTGTAAGTATTTTTGTTAGTGTCATTGTTAGTTTTACGTTCGTATTATTTTGTGTCTTCCGCTGTGCATGTTTCCAGTCGTGTGGGTTGTTGTTAACTGTGTGGTTGTTTTTATTTATTTATGTCCAGCCAGGTAGGCTGTGTATATTAATTATATGTTTGTGTTATTTCTATATTGTTATCTATTCCAGCCGCATGTGGCTGAGGTATATGGTGATGTAGTAATGCTTCAGATTGTCCGCCGTACAGGGGAGATGCTGCCGAAATTTCTTCGGACAGGGACTCCTCCGGGGCGTGACACCCCCTCCCCCTTCAGTCTTGTAGACGGCTAGATGAGCAGGAGGGGATGTCTTTCTCGGGCAGGTGTCACCGACAAGCGACATGGTTGGCGACATGGTCAGGTAGAGAATTGTACGGTGGAAGCCTCCACTATCACGTCAGGGATATGCCTGCTCTGTTAAGGTATGACGTCAGACACGCTTTTCTGACACACTCATTACAGGTATGTTTTGAAAAACGCGCACGTCTTGGTAAGCATGCACGCACCTTCAGGGAGCCCTATATAAGGACCCCCAGACTTCAACGGAGGTATGCGCTATTCACCACTGTAGCTACAGTTCTCGTTACTCTGCTTCGATTTCTTGTCGTTGGGAACTGACTTGAGCGTCGGAGGGCCGTCGCCGGGAACCCCTTCCCGGCTCGGTTTTGTGCTTGTCTACGCCATCTCGGAGCTTTCGTGAAGCCAGCAAGGAGCGCCACGTCCTCAGCGACCATTGTCTCAGCACTCGAACAGGATCATATATATATATATATATATATATATATATATATATATATATATATATATATATATATATATATATATATATATCCGGGGAATGATTAGAAAGACATCACATGAATAGAAGGTTAGTGCATTTGTTGAGATGGTTCTAAGGTCAGATTGATTCCTGGCTACTCAGGCCTCCCTGATCTATAGCCTCTTGGGCCTCCCAGCTCCATAACCTCTCGGGCTTCCAGAATTCATAGCTACTTGAGTCTCCTAGCTTCATAGTTTCTCTGGTCTCTTGACTCTACAACCTCTCAGGTCTTTCGATTTCATAGCTATTCAAGCGTCTCGGTTTCTCAGTCATGCAAGATAAGGGGTCATTTTAGGAAAAGAATAACTATGACACAAATCTTGGTTATTTTATAAGAAAAATAGCGACATCAATAAATCTTACATTATTTAAGAAATTAAACAATAATAACATGAGAATTGGAATAGAAGGAAAAAATCTATCAATCTCGATTATTTTATGAAAAAGGTAGCAACATAAATAAATCTCATATTATTTAAGGAATTAAATAGTAAGACATGAAGATAGGAATGGAAGAAAAATGTTTGCATTCCCTCTATAAAAGATAGTACTTTTCAATCTCCAGGGTATGCATACATATACACATCACTGTGTACATTGAAACCCTAATATTCATTTTCTTCATCTTTACTTGAACGTCAGAGTGACTACTCTAGGGAACCCCCTAGCTATCGTTCTAACATTCTTGTTATTTATCTTCGTATAGACCCCCAACCATGTCATCATCCTCATTTCATTCGGTGATCGGTGATTAAATTGGCAAATAAGTCAATTCACTAGTGATTCATTTGTCGACGCTCACGAACATGATCAAATTGGCGTCATCTGTGGGACAACTAAATTAAGACTTGAACCAATGTGTGAAGATAGATGATGTCAAAAGACTTAGGTGGCGTTTGGTTAACTCCTAAGAATCAGAATGGAATGGGTATCATAGTATTATGGAATGAGAATGAATATGAGCTTGGGTATCATTCTTAAAAATAATATTTAGTTAGTTGAATATTTTCAATCGGAATGAACCTAAATTTTTTTTTACCCTTAGAGGAAAATAAGAGAAAAAATTAGATGTGAGAGAAAGTTGAATATGAAAGAAAATATAATGAGAGAGAATGATGAGAGAGAAAGTATGCTGAGAAAAAAATGAAGACCGAAAAAGTCTGGTGAGAGAAAATAAGGAGAGAGAGTGTGATAAGAGAGATTGAGGAGAGAAAAAGTATGATGAGAGAGAAAGTGTGATGGGAAAAAATGAAGAGAGGGAAAGTGTGATAAGAGAAAATGATGAGAGAGAAAGTATGATGGGAAAAATGAAGAGACGGAAAGTGTGATAAGAGAAAATGAGGAGAGAGAGTGTGATGGGAGAGAATGGAAAAAGTAAAAGTCTGATGAGAGAAAATAAAGAGAGAGAATATGGTAAGAGAGAATGAGGAGAGAGAAAGTATAATGAGAGAGAAAGTATGAGGAAAAAAATGAGAAAAGAGTGTGTAATGGGAGAGATAGTGTGATGGAAGAGAATGAAGAGAGAGAAAATAAGGAGAGAGAGTATGTGATGGGTGAGAGTACAGGGAGAAAATGGTAGAGAATGAGGAGAGAGAAAGTATGTTGAGAGAGAAAGTATGATGAGAGAATAAGGAGAAAAAAAGTATGATGAGAGAAAATAAGGAGAGAGAAAGTGAAATGAAAGAAAAATTGAATAAATATATTAAGGATATTTTTGTTCAAAAATTAATTTTCATTCTCATTCCTATCAAAACTCAAGGGAAGAGGTGAGTTTCATCAATACCCATGTTTTTGGATTTCATTCTAAAATTTTGATTCCATTTCCATTAACCAAACACAAGGTTTGAGAATAATTCCATTCTCTCATTCCCAAACCCCTAAACCAAACGTCACCTTAATGTCATAGCCATGGCGACAGAGGATTTTGACAAATTGGTGGCCTCGGCGATGCATGCAGTGTTAAAGGAGCAACCCTCTCATCCCCCAATAGGCAATCCTTCAACTGAACCACTACCCCAATCATTTGAAGTGATGCCAACACATTAAAAGGTACCTTGGCCGACGGGAATACCATGAACTACTTCTCCTCTACTAGTTGGTAAGTCTATGGTTAGAGAACGCTCTATATAATCTTCTAGCGAAACCTTTCATTAAGGCTTTCCAAGGGGAACTAGTTTTAAATTTAGCATTTCCAAAGCTCCTCGAGGTCTTCCATTCTCAAAAGACATTCTTTAGGACAAATTACGAAGACACTTTTGATTATTGTAGATTGAGGAGTATAATGATACTATAAATCTTGTAGATCATATATGCAAGTTTGAGAACGCTTCCTTATTACACCAATATATGGATGGTGTCAAATGTCGGATTTTCTTAACCACGCTCTCAGGTTCGGCCTAGAGGTGGTTTAGTTGACTTCCCGATTCTTCAATTCAGACCTTTGAAGAATTTAAAGTCGTATTTATGCAACACGTTGCAATAAGTCAGAGATACCAAAAAACACCATATGATTTGTTCACTGTCAGGCAGAAATTCAAATAGCCCATGAAGGAATACTTACATTGGTTTAATCGAGTACTCATGGATGTTCTCTTGATTATCCCAAAAGTGCAGGTTAGTGCCTTCTCTCAAGGCCTGATTGATGGAGATTTTTACAAATCCTTAGTAAAAAAAGCCTCCCACAAATTTCGAAGGGTATAAGTTTGAGAACTAAAGTATATTCAAGTTGACCCAGTCAGCAAAAAGAAAGGAGACATTGGCATCAACATCGACCTCGACTCCTGTGTCCACTCATCGAAATCGAAGAACTCCTCCACCTATGCGGAGTCGAGAATTCAATCAAAGAGGAGAAAAAGTGGTGCAATCTGTGGAGGTGGCCCCAACTATTCTCAAATCTGGCCAACAATCCTCCGAGGTGACTCAATATTATGCTTATCATCAACCAAGTACTCACTTCATTCGAGATTGCCAGCAGTATGCAAAGGAATTAAAACAAATAGTTAACCAACGAAGCACTAAGTCAAGTGATTCGAGCAAGATGAAATCTTTTGAACCTCACAAGCATTATTGCCACCATGATACCAATCAGACGAGAAAGACACGTGCGACGTATTCGAGGGATAAGAAATTGGAGAGGAAGCCTATTCGAGGAGAAGGTCGGAATTAGATTTGGGTGAGCTCAATTTCGGACTGCCGGAGTATCACCCACGTGGAGAGCAAAGGAGAGGGCTGAAAGACTCTCTTGGTGAAGGATCGATAGAAAGTGATAGAGGGGGGGAGGGGTGAATATCGCTCTTTAAAAAATTTTCTTTTCGTATCGTAAAACCAATCAAAGTGAGCAGTGAAAATTAAAACGGACGACTCAGGTGGTTATTTAGTTTGAAGTCTATGTCGACTCCTACTCCAAGACCCGCGATTCTTGACCGCACCATTGGATAATTCACTATGATTCTTCTTTCCGAAATCTTCAGAAAGAAGCAATGCTTACAAATGCAAGTAGAAGATAGTAACAAACTACTATCTTCTTTTCAATTTAAGTACAAAGCAAACTTAAATAAATATACCGACAAAAGTGGAAGACGAAGCTCGGTCCGCACTTCAACGACGAAGCAGCTTGCTTGAAGACGAGTAGCAGAGTAGCAGCACGATCAACTTTGCACAGTGATGAACTGGTGAATTGATTCGTTGCTAAGCCTTGGACCTCAAGCTCCTTTTTATAAGAATCGCCAACATTCGGTCGACCGATCCTTGGGTTCGGTCGACCGATCCTTGGGTTCGGTCGACCGAACCTGCTCCCTTCCTTCTTTGTTGAGATTTGATCTTCGGACATTGATGACATTTAATGGTTCGGTTGACCGATCACCTTGTTCGGTCGACTCATCACCTTGTTCGGTCGATCGAACAGTGAATTTTCTTGTTCACCGAGATTCACACTTAATGCTTCATTAATGTAGTGATCGTTCGATCGATCGATCTCCATGTTCAATTGATCGATCAGCCTGAATTCCTTCTTTGCTTTGGGTCGAGTCTGTTGTCTGCCATGTCATCATTGTTCGGTCGACCGATCAGGTTTTGACTGGACTTTGCCCTGTTCTGCTCTAGTCTGATTTATTATCTAAATCAACTTGGTTCGGTCGACCGATCCCTGGGTTCAGTCGACCAAACAGGTCGAACCTACAAAACAGAGTTAACCAAAAATACATTCCTGCAAAATAAATGTTAGCACAATAATATAGTAAGATGCATGAATAATAATTAACAGTAACATTGTCTTGATCTCAATTTGGAAATCATCTCAATTTCTTCAGTTGGATCAGTGATCTAAGGTTTGTTCCCTTTCGGAACACAACCTTACTGTCACTCCTCCAGTTGCTTACCTCAACCTACCTGTCAAACCTTGGTCCTCCAGATTTGCTTGAACTTTGTCACTTAGCATTGGATCGGTTACCCAGGACTTTCCCTGGATCTTTGGTCCCCCAAACCTATCGAGCTTCCCTGCCAAATGTTGAATCCTCTCAACCCACTTGGTCTTTCCACCTGGCTTCCAAAATTTGCTAAGTCTTTCCTGCCTAGTCGCGACTAGGGTTTTTCTGGTTGAGTAAACAGCCTGCACACTCAACCAACTTGTTAGATTACAACAAGACTTAACTTGAACCTTTGACAATATCAAAACTCATATTTGATTCTGGTGCACTCTGCATTAATACTTGGAGGTGCCTCCATAAGGGTTGGAGGTGCCTCCTAGGAAGGCGCCTCAAGCATGCTGGAGGCGTCTTGCGCCGCCAGATTCGACAAGCGACTGTTACAGTGACCATTATATGGTCGTTGAGGTTTGGATAAATGTTTATTCATTTGAAGGCGCCCTGGATCACCTTGGAGACACCTCTAACCAAAGGTAATTTTCTTCGAAAGGCTATAAAAAGTCCCATGGAATTAGGAATTTAAGAACAACTTCTTTATTTAATTCCTAATCACTTTCTTAGGGGTGTAAATAAGTTAAGTCGCTCGCGAACTATTTAGGTCTTAGCTCGAAAAAAAATTTATTCGAGTTTGTTCTATTAAGTTAACAAGTTGAGCTCAAGCCTAATTTTGAATTTGAAAACATTATCGAGTCGAGATCGAGCTTAATAATATTTGGTTCGTGAGCTTACGAATATATTCGTTTAGAGGCTCACGAACGTGTTCGTTAAGAGACTCGTGAATATGTTTATTATGAGATTCGTTTATTTTATTATTATTATTATTATTATATATATATATATAATCAAATATCATATAAATATCTTAAATGAGCTCAAATTTTTTTTTTTTCAAGACAAGCTCTCTATTTAATTTTATTACTACCTAGCTTAATTAAGCTTGATGCGTATTGTCCGGACCGCACTCAAGTATAGGCGCGGTCAATGCGTATTGAGAAAGTGGGATACGAGGCAGTGGAGTGGAGGACAATTAGAGAGAGACACACGAGGCGACTAAGTAGAGATATAATAATAATAATTTTAAAGTGGGAACAAAAACAAAAATAAAAATGAACGCTAATCAGATTTTTTTGTGTTTTAAGTTCAATTTTTGAGGCACAAGCCTCGTGGATAAATGTTTTATCAAATTTTCATAGCGGAACACTTGTCCAGAAAGTTCATACTCTTCTTTGAGTATATATATAAATATTATGGAATGGTGATCATGATTCCTTTTGCAAAGGACAAGGTGTGTTGTTTGCTTTTGCTTCCAGGTCTTAGTGAAGTAGAGAAGGAATCGCCACCTGTTGAAGGGTGAAGAGGATCTTATTCTTTCAAAACCCAGTGTTGGATATAAAGCTCTGCGCACAAATTTCACGAGCAAACTAGAATCTACAATCAAATGTTTTGTGTAACAAATAAGGCAGCGATGGCAGTCTTTGCTTTTGAAGCTTATTCCCAACCCTTCTCAATCTGTATATTTATTGCTGACGACTTCACCCTCGGCCTCTAGCTTCTGTCCTTAAGATGATAAACTGAACTGAAACAAACAGAGGGAGAACTGAGAAGCAAAGCAAGCCAAAACAGCAGCTCGAAGCATTCATTTCTAAAATCAATGGACATGGAAAAGCTCGAGCTGATGCTTCACATCCTTGCAGTTGCAGGCAGCTGATTGCCAGTGCTACTCCCTATGTCTGTGGTAGTACTCGTAACAGCACTGACTGCCATTTAAAAGGCACAACATAACAAAGATATGCTCCAAACACGCATCTCAACACTGCCACTTGCTCATTGGATCAGCTCTCTCTTCCATGCCCATTCCTGACTTTTATGAATGGCCAAAGCCCTTGGCATGTTGGATTCTTGTGCTACCAATGTGCCAATTAATAAATTCATGTTTCCTCATTACTTTCACTCTTCACATTAATTAATATCTGATTCTTCGTGATGGATTTTTTCCTGCTTTAGTAAAAGTTCCAAGCTTTCTTGCTCCATGGACCCCTTATGGACTGTGAAATCGATGTGCCATTATTTATCTCCGTATGCATGGAAGAAAAAAAAAAATGGGTGCAAATGAGAGAAGGATTTCCATTTGCCTTCTTCGTGGTCACACTTCAGTGGAATATACATGTATTTATGTATTCATATATTCCAGTGAAGCCTCCATTTCTTCAAAGTTTCAAACTGTCTCGCATCGAAGCCCTTATTTACTTGGTTAAATGTGTCTTAATAATCTCCCCCTTGTATGTCTATATCAGATTACTTTTATGTTCACTAATGCTTCTACACAACGAATCCCTAAAAATTCTAATGTTCTTATTCTTTAATCTTTGGAAGAGAATTTCCCCCAAACCTAACCACTTGCTCCATGTGACCCACCAAACTTTTGGCTTGATTCTTCTGAAAAAATAATTCTTCTTTCTGCGCGTATATTTCTCTATTTCTTTAGCTTCCCTCCTCTTTTTACCAAAACCAAGAGGTAGATATGTTTGTTCTGCCACCTGCTTTCAAGTCTTCATGATAGCTTATTGTTACACATTATAGCGAGGCATTTCAAAAGAGAAGCCTACCAATGGAAAGCAAAGGAAAGGAAAGTAAACCCACCAATGATTCCCTGTCCTAGAACCTTTTAAGCTGTTCCTGCAAACCTTGAAACTCCACTCTCTATTTGTTCTAGTGCACCTGTTCTTAGCCTATGAGATCAATGGAAGGGAAAAACTACAAGTTTTTGGTTTTTTGGGTGCACTTCCACTGGTCCTGGGTAACCTCAACTGCTGTGTTATCCCCTGAAGGTGTTAACTTTGAAGGTAAAAGAACAAGCACAAATGATTTAATTTGCTTAAAGCTTCTTCTTTCTCCTATTCTCGATGTATTTATTTGGTTTCTGCTTGTAGTGCAAGCTCTGATGGGATTCAAAGCTTCTATAGAGGATCCTCATAAAGTTCTGGAGAACTGGGACCAGACCTCTGTTGATCCGTGCAGCTGGACCATGATTACTTGCTCATCTCAAAACTTGGTGATTGGGCTGTAAGCATCATGATTTATTTTACTTTTTGCATTTCTTTCTTATTTCTCAATGCATATATGAAGTTTATAGCTTGTTCTTTGTGTTCTAAACTTTTAAGCATTTATTATGATGTTTCCTGCAGAGGCACTCCAAGCCAGAATCTATCTGGTGCACTTTCCGCGAGCATTGGAAACTTGACAAATCTAGAAATTGTGTATGTTTTGATATGGTTACAACTTACAACTGATCAAATATATGCAAAATTCTTCTTTTTTTTTCCTCCTACTTTGATTTCTCGAGTAATGTTCCTATGCATGTGCAGGCTGCTGCAAAACAACAAAATCTCAGGAACAATACCTTCGGAGATTGGGAAGCTTTCCAAGCTTCACACACTTGATCTCTCTAACAACAAATTATATGGTGAAATACCTTCATCATTGGGGAATCTGAAAGGCCTCAAGTACCTGTGAGTCTGAAGAGCTAAAAACAACAGAAATTTGAAAAATTAGCATGAGTTTAGATCATTGTGGGCACTCATCTTCCTTTTCATTGGATCTGATGCATGAGCAGGAGGCTGAACAATAACAGTCTTTCTGGGGAATTGCCCGGGTCATTGTTGAATATAACTCAACTTGATTTCATGTAAGTTGATTAATTTCACAAATAATGTCAGCATGTAAGCAAAGTATTTTTAATGGTGTTCATACTTTAGGGATCTGTCATACAATAATTTGAGTGGTCCTGTGCCAAGATTTCCTGGAAGAACATTTAAGTAAGTCCTTAATTGCCTTAATGTAAGCTTAAGATTTTATATAATTAATGTTCAAGGAGAAGATGACTTACTATGTTAGAGCTTTATCGCTACTTGAGTAAGATCTTGCAATATTTTACTTCACTTGCAGTGTCGTCGGAAATGCCCTAATTTGTCCAACTGGCGATGAGAAAGAATGCTATGGGGCAATTCCTATACCTATGTCCTTCAACATAAATAATGATTCTCCCGGTACTATCTTGTTTTGCAAATCTATGCCATGTAATCTCGCCTGAACAATTTTCTTACTCTTGAAGGTGATCAAACTATACAAAAGCTGAAAAGACATACAATAATTCGCCCAGTAGCTTACGGTCTCGCATGCATCTGTTTCATTAGTCTTGCACTTGGTCTACTTATTTGGTGCAATAAAAGGCGTAGCCAACAAGTATTCTTCGATGCAAATGGTAATATTTTGAAATAGATAACTGTATCATCCCTAATTTTAACACCATTAATTATATTGATAATCTAATTGTACGTAGTGACGACTACTAACTCATTTGCTCAGATCAACACAAAGTAATCTGCCTTGGCAATTTGAAAAGGTTTCAGTTCAGGGAGCTTCAAATAGCAACAAATGGTTTCAGCAGCAAAAACTTACTTGGCAAAGGTGGCTTTGGAAATGTCTACAAAGGGAAGCTACAAGACAGAACTTTAGTCGCTGTTAAAAGGCTCAATGACGGTAATGCGGCAGGTGGAGAGATACAATTTAAAACTGAAGTGGAAATGATCAGCCTAGCAATTCACAGACACCTCATTAGGCTTTGTGGATTCTGCATGACTGCTACTGAAAAGCTACTAGTGTATCCTTACATGTCAAATGGAAGTGTTGCTTCTCGGCTCAAAGGTAACTATTATGTATATATATTCTCGAATGTTCTTTCAGAAATCAGAAAATACCAATGTGTTTTATTTTCCATTTGGCCATTTAATTCCCATTTCCTAGCTAGGAAAACACTGACAGCTTTCATTCCTCTTCTTTTCTAACTTGTGTAGCAAGGCCAGCTCTAGACTGGAGTACCAGGAAAAGGATAGCTTTGGGAGCTGCAAGGGGTTTAATGTACTTGCACGAACAGTGTGATCCAAAGATCATTCACAGAGACGTGAAGGCTGCAAACATATTACTCGACGATGACTGTGAAGCAGTTGTAGGAGACTTTGGACTCGCTAAACTGCTAGATCACAGGGACACACACGTAACAACAGCTGTGCGGGGAACCGTGGGGCATATTGCTCCGGAGTACCTCTCTACCGGACAATCTTCGGAGAAAACTGATGTCTTTGGATTTGGCATTCTGCTTCTCGAGCTGATCACCGGCTCGAGAGCTCTAGAATTTGGGAAAAAGAGCACCATGCTAGATTGGGTATGCATGCATAAATGACTTGCTCTTATCATGCAACTAAAATTTCTTTCCTAAACCAACTAAAATTTCATGCTGTTATCGATCAGGTGAAGAAAATGCACCATGAGAAAAGACTTAACGTACTGGTGGACAAGGAACTAAAGAACTACGACAGGATAGAAATGGAAGTGGTGGCCCAAGTTGCTCTCTTGTGCACTCAGTATCAACCAAGCCACAGACCGAAAATGTCCGAGGTGGTTCGCATGCTCGAAGGGGATTGCCACAAAGCAGAGAGATGGGAAGCCTCCCAGAGAGCCGATGATCAAGGGTTCAAGGTGGCAGAGCACTCTACTGATAGTTACTCCGAGATCACTGAGGTGTCCAGAGAACTCGAGGAGGAGGCCATAGAGCTCTCTGGTCCTAGATGACTGTTCAATGGTCATGGAATGGAATTGAATGGAATGATCTCTAAACCTTGCATAGTATGTATAGCGCTATTATATAGTGTTGCAATGGTTAAATTTATTCTTTGTTTTATGCTTTCTATATAGAAAATGATCATTGGCCATTGCACTAATTAACAGGTTGGCTTTATTTAATCTTAAATTTGTCTAGTGCGCGCAAAATTGCTCGTTACAAGTAATGCGAGCCAGAGGTGAGACGTTCCCGGTTCCCCGGCCCCAAAAGAATAAATTGTTAGCGGTTGGTGATTTGGATAATTGTAATCGTCTATGGTGGATAACAAAACTTTAGACGCTATCAATGTAATCTGACCATATTTTCTTCGATCGAGACGAAAGATATTGGCGTACGGAACTAGTCACCAATCTCTGTTTTCTACTATGAAGTTGAGAGTGTCCTCAGAGATAAGCAACGGGGCAATTAATCTCAACGTCTACGGTACTCGAACGATTCTGATTTCTGAGTCTGTGAAGGATGCACTATGCTTCTTCATGGGCGAAAAGAAGGGCCATGAGTTTCATTCCTACAACTCCCCTCGAAACTTCAATAATATCACTAAGAATGACGTCTGTGGCAATTTCTTGCAACTGATGAAGGAGGTAAGTGAACAAATACGATTTGATGGAGAGTTATGTTGTTGGACATACGATTTGATCAGACTACATAATCACAGATTTTGGTAATTGGAATGTGAAGAAATTAACTTATATTAAAATTGTGGACTAAGTTACTGAGAAAACGTCTCTGTCAGGAAAAAAAAAAAGAACGTACCATGATGCCACTTTCACGAAGTTTGTTCATTTCTTCAATTGTCTGGTTATGAAGGCTGATTTCCATGGCTTAGATGGGCATGTGCTCGGAGGGGATCTCTACCTGGTATCTGGGTGTTTCCACACAAGGCAGACTTTCATGGGAGAAAAATACGTTGCAAATTCGAAGGCACAGCTACAAGTAACGAGGAGAAACCCAAAAGCAAGCAAATCCACTTTGGAGGAGAAAGTAAGGGGGCGTTTGGTTTAGGGTAATAGGAGTGGGGAATGGGAATGAGAATCATTGATTCTCATTGTTAATGTTTGGATTATAGGAATAGGAATACAAAATAAGGGAATGAATCCTTGAAATTGGGTAATAACTCATTCCCATGTATCTCCCATTCAATGAGCCATTACCCTATTTTCATCAATCAAAATATTCCCTTATTCCAAAAATACCCTTGACTTAAAATTAAAATTTTCTCCATTAATATTAAATATCAAAATATATTTATTTATTTTTTCTTTCATATCACTTATCTCTCTTTATTTTCTCTCATTATATTTTCTCTCTCATCATAGTTTCTCTCTCATCATTTTATCACACACTTTCTCTCTCCTTAATCTCTCCTATCACACTCTCTTTCCTCTTTTTTCTCATTACACTTTCTCTCTCATCATACTTTCTCTTTCCTCAATCTCTTCCATCGCACTCTCTTCATTCTTTTTTTCCTCATCACACTTTCTCTCTCCTCAATCTCTCCCATCACACTCTCTTTTTTCTCATCACACTTTCCCTCTCATCATACTTTCTCTCTCCTCAATCTCTCTTATCACACTTCCTTCTTTTTTTCTCAACACACTTTCTCTCTCATCATACTTTCTCTCTCAATCTCTCTTATCACACTTACTCCTTTTTTCATCAACACACTTTCTCTCTCATTATACTTTCTCTCTCCTCAATCTCTCCCATCATATTCACTGTTCTCTTTTTCTCTCACCATACTTTCTCTCTCCTCAATCTCTCTCATTACACTCTCTCCTTATTTTTTCTCACTATATTTTCTCTCTCTTCATCTTCTCCTATCATACTTTCTCTCACATCATATTTTCTCTCATCACGCTCTCTCCAATCACACTCTTTTTTCATTTTCTCTCATCACACTTTCTCTCTCTTCATTCTTTCTTACCACACTTTCTCTCTCATCATTTTCTTTCATCATATTTTTCTCTCACATTCATCTTTCTCTCACATCTAATTTTTTCTCTTATTTTCCTTTAAGGGTAAAAAAGGAAACTTTGATTTATTCCGATAGAAGATATACAACTAACCAAACATTACTTTTAAGAGTGATATCCATGCTCATACCCATTCCCATTCCACAATACAATGATTCCCATTCCGATTCCTATTCCTAGGAAAGAACCAAACGTCCCCTAAATCATGCAGTTGTGAGGCAAACACTGGATAGGGAAAACAGGTTCTTAATTACTCTATGTTACTTTGTACCATTAGTGGACGCGCGCAACAATAAGAGAAGAGCATGCATGGTGTTTGGTGAAGTTGGATTAGTAAATTCAATGTTTGTGCAGTTCATCATATACGGAGCACTTGTTCTTATCAACGTTCCAACCTATGAATCCATGTTTGCGTGCAAACATGGTGGAAGAATACCAAGTTCGGTGACTTTGCTGTCGACTGCTTTGGCGTTGTCAGATTTTGTTGTTCCCATGTTGCAGGAGTTTTGAGCTTCTGAAGAAGATGACACCAATAAGAGAACAAACAAATTGTTTTACTGATTCAAAGACATGGGCTCCTTTCTCAATTTTCATACCTAAAACACAGCATAGATTAGTATTCTTCAGCCTTCAACAACAATCCAAAAAAAAAAAAAATCTAATTTTGATAATTATATCATTCTGTTCAGGAAAAGAATCCAAACCAAAAACAATAAAGTACCACAGAGCTTATGGCTACTTAGTAATTTTTAACTGTAATTCCATCGACTGATAGTGATGGTTGATCCAGTTCTCTTACAACCCTTCGATAAGGGGATTTGAATATTTATTAAATTTACAAAAGTAGCATAATAAATTGTTAATTCATTTTTTTTTCTCTTCTCCATTTTAGGTAAACAAATATAATAGTTATTGTTTCTCCTTTTATTTGGGCAGGATCCTCTAGTCCAACATCTCACTAATAAATTTTTCCCTTTTTATTTGGATAGGGATCCTCTCGTCCAGAATTTAACAAATGAGTTTGCAGGATTTACCTGGTCTCCAAGAGTTTCTTGTTACTAAATGAAGTAAAAAAATTTTAAAGAGAAATTTTTATTGAATGTTAATTTTTATTTTACATTTCTAATTATCTATTGATATGAAAAAGACAGAGCAGGCTCTACAATGGTGGAAAACTTTGGACGTCAGTTGGGCCGTGGTTCAATGGGCTTTAAATTAAAGATCATCTTAAAGTTAAATGCGATGGGTTCGGAGGCGACCCAGGGAGGGAGGGAGGGAGGGAGGAAGATGGCATCAGCGGGAGACATAGTGTTCAAGGGATTGACGGCGGCGCTGGGAGCGACGACGCTCTACTTGGCTGCCACCTTCTCCATCAACCTCTACCGCGGCATCTCCTGGCACACTGCTCAATCCGTCAGTCTCCTCCTCTTCCTCTTTATTTAACTCTTCATTTCTACATTCAATTGGTAGAGGTTTAGTTTGTTTACCCTTTTGGCGATTGACTTATTTTTGAGATCTTGTTGCATGAGTTTTATAATTTGTAAGTTGAAAAAGGAATTAGATTTGTAAGAGTATGATAACAGGGAGAGAATTGCGTTTTTGCTGGGGTTTGTAGTCGCAAAAGATCCATTTTTATGTATTTAGCTTAAAATCCTAGGTCAAAACAGTTAAAGATAAAACAGCTATGAGTTTAAACGTGCTGAAAACTTGCACATTAAGTGACACAGGTATGATTCGATTAAATCCAGATACTGAACTAATGCTTCAACTATTTTCGGTTATTAGCATAATTGGTAGAGTATGTTTTTGAATCTGATATCAAAATGAATGTCAGTTAGTGATAGGATAATTTATTTATTTTTACAACCAGCTGGCAGGAGTTAGGAACATAACAACCACCAAATTGTAGAAGTGTTAATACATTTATCACGAAGAGAAAAAATACAAAAAGAAGAAGAAGAAACAAGATCAAACAAGATATAGGAATTTTGCATGGTTCGACAAGTTCACCATGTACACAACCTCACAAAGAGATTTTGCTTATCTCACCATTAATCATATATTACATGGTCAACTTGATGGTTCACCTCTTACTTTATATGCTAAGGTGCGTGGGACATATAGTTTCATATTTATTATGCTCCTATGGGATCCATTGACAACACTAGAATCCCTGGAATGGAAAGTATGGGTTAAGAACAACATGATGAGTCAGTAAACATATGATTAATAGAAACAAAAAACCCTCTTAAATAGAACACTCAGCTAGGTTGGAAAGATGGAAAAGTCACTGTTTTCCTCCTAAACTTTGGCAGACAGTTAGGTTGATAGTGTAGCCTTTGCATCCTTAGAGGAGCAAGTTGCCCCTTTATAATTGTGACCTCATTTAAAGGTGGCCCCTGATAGCTTGCATTGTGCATTAAATCTTGTTTCACCCATTCAACGCTAGAAAATTATTGTTTTTACAAGAGTAGTTAGCAAATGTTTTCTCTTAGCTATCAGAATAGAGAGTAAAATCATTCATCCTTATGATATTTATTCGAATTGAATATGTTTGGTGCAACTCAAATTGGAGCCATTTAAATCATCATGCATCATCTCAAGGAAGGGACTTTAGTCTTCCCAGGCATCTAAGGATCGAGTCCCTATTTCGGCAAATTAACGGATGAATTTCCCTTAATGGGTGGTTGACCTAAGAACGTTAGGCTGATGGGCCGCCCATTGCGAGCGCTTCCTGATTTACCCTGGCCGGTGGGAAACTTCCATGGAGCCAGTCGGTCACCCCAGATTAGTCGGCGTACGTTAGATACCTTGTGTCAACTAAAAAAAAAATAAAGGGGCTTTAGTCCCACATGACTATATAAAGAAATGAATTATGCTTGGTGTTATAAATCAATCCTAATAACAACACACTTTAAAAAAAAATGAGAGAACTAACCAATTAATTTGTCAAACTCAATGTCTGACCCAAAATGCTTAGATTTTAACAATATATCACTCTAAATTGAGTTGTTGCAATTTCCCATATTCAAAGTTTGTCATCCACTCAGGCTAGAGTTATCGATAATTGCAGCATGAGAGCACAATGGTGGCTACACCATCAAATAGGCATTCCTTTCCAACACCTAAACATACCTAAAATTAGGTCCGCTCTCATACCAATTGCTACAAACTGCTTCAGTAAGAGAACTAATACATTAGTGTGTCAAACCAATCACTGGGGCAGGCACAATGATTAAGTTTTAGTTAATAGTAGTTCAATCATCTAGTTCACAACTCATCAAGTAAGATGTCATAGCTTAATTTATCCTTTTTGTGTATCCGTACGAAAAATAAGATTATTTATAAAGAAATAACTTGAGTGCATTTGTGCTCTAAACTCGTGTAATTATTCACAATGCTATCAAAGTTCCTCTGTCACCTATTGATTTAGGCTGATAAATCACATTAGTGTTTGCATTGTGATTTTAATTATTTTATCCTTTTGCCTATACCCTGCATAGTTTCTTTCAATATTTTATTTTTACATTTAGATTTGGGTAGATAAAATTTAAAAACTATAAGATTGGCTCATGGAATCAATCTTCAAACAATTTGCTGAGTCTTCCATACTATCTTATTGGCTCATAGTTGCTTTTAGCTAAAAAGAAGGAAAACTTATTGAAGATAAGAATATTGAGATGCTTAACTGGTTTATTAGAAACGACAAATAAATTACGTTACATATGAATGGCTAATAAATAAGAATAAAACATTAAAATGGCACATGAACATAAAAAAAATTGCAGAGACATTTCAAAAAAGTGCAAGTCTTTGCAGTTGTGAATGACAGAGAGACCAAATCACAAACTATTCTAGATTGTTGTAAACAAAATTGATTTGAAAATTTTGAATATTACTGGTAATAGTCTTGATGATATATACATTATTGATTCCTCAATAATACTATGCTTGAAACTTACCCTTAACCACAAGTCTAAAAATTTGCAGAAGTTGGAGAAAGAAAAATCTGAGGCATGAAGCAGGCGAACAGAGGAAGACTACGTAGTATTCCACACGGAATATTGGTCAGTAGGATAATAATCCATTCTATTCCTATGTTATTTTGTTCAAGTCGGTAATGATGCTTAGACATCAGCTTCGTTGTGGCATATTAACGATGTTAAAAAGATAGATATCAGCACTGCCGTTAATGCTGCATTTCTATCGGCCGATTTAAAGTCACCTTATTATTTCTGGGTGACTATTTTTGCCTAATAAGGATGTGTCTAAAAAACAATGCACTGTCTGTTTTATAAGGGGCTTTTTTTTAATTAACTGCATGCATAAATCTTTCCCCTCGAAGGGAAGAAGTCTGTGTTCCCAACTAGTTGACTCTATGCAACTACGCCAAGTAATTAATACAATTGCAGATTGAAATGTTTAGTTAAAATGTTAATCCAATGCCAATGTACGGGCCAAACCAACCCTAGGCTGTGATTGTTTTGGATCAAACAGAGGGGAGGGGAGGGTAAAAAAGAGAGAAGATAATGGAGAGGCAAGGATGAGTATTTATGCCCTATTTATCTCGATATATAGACGAAGAAAAGCATGAATGGCAGAGAGTTGAGATTATTATTATTTTTTACTTAGTTAAAATGCAAGAAAGATTGCCAAATTTGTCCAACAATTACTTTCTTCCTTTCATCTTGCTGGTCTTTAGTGCTATATTTGGCCAACTAACTTCCATGCTAGCCAATCAATAGCTCGGCTACTAGTGAGCTCGTCGTGGTGGTTTGACAGTGAGTGGCTGTCATGGTCAGATTGCCATGAACTCGTAGCCAAATTGCTGTAAGCTCACAGCCATTCCTAGGTCGCTGTGATTGGGGCTTGGCCCCTACGAGCTCACGGATGCTGCCAAGTTGCTATGAGTTTGGGGCATGGTCGCCACGAGTCACAACAAGGGCACTATGAGCTTGTGGGGCAATGTTGGCCCCGAGTTTCTGTTTTCCCTTTATTTTCCTATTCCTTTTGTTGTTTTCTTTCTCTTTTGTATCCACCTTTAATGGTACAAAGAGAATTAGTGATGAGAAAGCAAGGAGAGAGTGGGATGGGTTCTTCCATAGGCAACAAACCAATTGTTGTCGGCAACCGTTCATAAGCAGAACCACCTTACCAGTGATGATCCAACACTAGGATCCTGCCCTGGTCGTGATCACATATAGGAGAATCACCCTTTTGTCTCCGGCAAATGGAGGTAGGATTGTTGAGATGAGGCATTGGACGGCCAAAAATGACTCGAAACCCTTTCCACCGACAAAATTCCTTTGTGGACTTCCTGTCATCCACAATTTATAAAAGTAATGGAGAAAAATGAGCATGATCTCCTCAGAATCAGATTCTCTCCCAAACAATCACTCTAAAAGCACTAATGATGCTACATGAATTATTAGCTAGCTGCTGCAGAATGGGAACAACTTTGCCACAAATTTTGCACGGTAAACACATTTTGAATTATATATATATATGAACCTGCTGGAAAAGACCATCAGAGAATATTATCAATTAGGATGCTTCATCAGAAGTAAGCGTATTCAGATTGCGTTACAAAAGAGGGAGCGAGAAACACAGTCATTGGCTGTGCAAAAACTTAAAAAAATCTAAGTGATTCTTTACCTACTCAACAAGGAAAAGAGTAGAACACCACAATCCCCCATATAAATAACTTGCCTACGTTGCCTTCAATTATCAAATTGAAGCCATGGCGACGGCCAGCCGTCCTAAGAAGACGGGCTTTTGCGAGAAGTCGAGCCTGATAGCCACCAAATTCTTCCGTATGCCATCGCTTGTGCTTGCTAAGATGACTCTCCGTCGTCGGGATCCACTACTGAAGAAGACGGAGTACAAGCCACAGCCGGAGGCACAGTCGGAATTGCATAGCAGCACGTACGTGAAGGTGGTTGACGCTGCCAGAGACGGAGACAGAGGAGAAGTGGATGCTTGGGCCACGGCCTACATCAGAAGAGTGCACGCCGAGAATATGCATGCTGGCTCTGCTTCACCGGACCTCCTTCCTCCGCCTACCCTACCACCAAAGCTGGCCAGCCGGCAAATCGTAATTACTTAATTACCCTTAATCAGTAAAGATCATTGTAAATTATTATTTCCTAGTGAATGGAAAGTTAAGTTTAAACTTATTCGAGTAATGAAAGATTAGTTATTGGAGCAAGTAAAGATGAGTTTTTGTAGTAAAAGATGATATAGTTTATTCTAAATGCCCATATGTCCATGGTAAATCTCTGAAAAATGTTCATCAAAGTTCATCGAGATGATTATCATTTTTAAATCTATTTTTATTGGAGGAAAAATCTCCTAAAATATAATAAGCATTTATACAACGTTTAGATAATTGTCTCTCCCTCTCTTCCAAAAAGTTCTAAAATTTTAAAAATTTACGGGACTCAAAATCTAGGGCAATTGTAAAAAAAAAAATAATAAATTCAACTAGTCTGGGAGGTAACGATGACAAATTCAGTCTTATAAAAGTTTTCTATTGACCACACAATAAATCGGGATAGGTGGTTCAAAAGTTAAGTATCCTTTAATTACGTGTCATATTTAAAAAAATCTACAAATTCATCATAGTTGAGGATTCAATCGCGAGTATTTGGATGATAATATGAATGATCTATTATTGCACTATAGTTTCGGGAGCGAATCTAGGGCAATTGTAAAAAAAAAATGATAATCCCAGTTAGCCTCGTTGACTATCCCTGGATGATCGGTCAGGTCCCACGGAAGTTTTCCATCGGTCACCAGGGTAAATCGGAAAGTGCATGCGGTGGCTAGCCTAGAATCCCAGTATTCTTTGATTACACCCTCCATTTAGAGGAAAAATTCTTACAAATACATCGTAGTTGGGGTTCGAACCACAGGTACCTGAGTGACAACCTGAATATCTTACTGTAACATTATGATCCTGGGGACAAATCTAGGTTAATTGTAGTTCGAATAGTAGGTTGTTGAATTTTGGAAGATAATTGTCAATCAATCGTAAGTATCTGAATGGAACAGTATGTCGTGGAGTTCCAAGAACTTTTTCCAAAATTCTTTGGTAGATTTGTAAGTGCCAATTCTTTCAAATTCTTGAGCAGGTAGCACATTTAGAAGATGAAACTCAGCCTTACCATTTACCATAAATTTGTCGCGCTCCTTGTTAGCCCAAATACTACTTCTCGAGTTCTTTTCATCTTTACTTTTGGGCACTTCAAAACCATATTAAATTGTTAGTAAAATATTGAAATCGATTTAAAAAAAAATACCTCTATACATCGCTTCCAAACCCCGAACTCCCGTTAAACATTGGTGGGTAGATGCTTGGTCCAATCATAATCTTGTTGCTTTAGATAGTGGTTAGTCCTTCTAAAGCGTATCTCACTCTGATACTAATTATTAGTCCCGATGAGGTCAACTAGAGAGGGTGAATAGTCTTCTACAAGTTAGACTTAACTATCTTTTAGTTTCTTTTAAGCAAAGACAATACACATTAATTAAACAGAAATAAAAGCATAAAATAATAGTAAGAGACAAGAACAATTTAATTAGTTACAACTGGGGAGATTGTTAGTCTAAGACTTTAAAAGCTCCATTAAAAATCTCCTTCTAGCGGAGTAGCCTCTTACAACAATTAAGTGTTGGATCGAGAAGCGTTAGAGGGGGGAGAGGTGAATAGCGCTCGTGGCTTTCACGCGTTTCGGATTCGAAAATCGACAAGAGTAAAGCAGCGGAATATAAAATAAAAGCAAAACACAATGACACCAAGATTTACTTGGTTCGGAGCCTTGGCCGACTCCTACTCCAAGGCCCATGCTCATTGAGCGTTACGTTGGACAACAACTATAATTTTGAAAAAGGTTTACAAATTAAGTACAATTAAAAGCTATAATAAAACTTATACCGACAATAAAAACACTAAGTTTGAGGCTCCTGGTCGTCGGGGACTTGCTACAGCTTTTCTGGATCGTCTATTGAGCAACACGAAGAAGATTGATCTCTTAAAGGTTGATCTTGTGAGGTGCTGGTCGAGATCTTCTTGAATAGGCTGTTGGAGGCGCCACAAACCCCTCATGGAGGCGCCTCAAACATGAAAGCTTATCGCACTTTCTGTGCTGCAATAAGCTTCGGGTCGTTGTCGCTTATCCACTTGAGGGTGCCTCCATCGCCACTCCGAGGCGCCTCCAAGCCAGCGTCCAGGGCACCTCCAAGTCCCATGGAGGTGCCTCCAGCCCCTCTGCGCAGCCAACTTCTGCCTTGCACCTAAGGCGCTTCCAAGTTCCATGGAGGGTGCCTCAGGTACTGTTCATCCGAGGCAAAAGTGTCTTTTTCGTTCCTGCAAGATGTGTTAATCTACAAAACAACCACATACCCTGCTAGACAAAGTTAGCACACATATAAATCCAATAAAAGAAGTATTTGACAATCTCTGGACTGTCCGGTTCTGACTTCGGATTTCTGACCAGAAATCCTAGGTCGAACCGACGCCTACTGTTCTCTCTTCCGGGGAACGCGTCCTCACCTACTCCACTCAGGAGAGTATACCTGATGTCAGTCCGGTCCTCCAGACCGACTGGACTTTTCGCCTAGGGTTACCACCCCCTAGTGTTGGTGCAACCTTAGGTCAAGGTTGACCTGGTTGACCCGACTCGAGTTGACGTGACTCGAGTTGTATTTTGATGTTTGACTTGGGAAGATTGTCGGTGCAACCTTAGGTCAAGGTTGACCTAGTTGTGTTGCATGTTGATGTTTGACATTCGTGAGAGAGTTCTATTCTTGATGTGGGACAAGAATAGATGTTTGAGAGATTGTTGGTGCAACCGTAGGTCAAGGTTGACCTGGTTGACCTGATTCGGGAAAAAGTCCAAGCAGGGAGCTTGGCACTGGAAAAGTCCAAGTATGGAGACTTGGCACTGGAAAAGTCCAAGCAGGGAGCTTGGCACGCGAAAAGTCCAAGTATGGAGACTTGGTACTGGAAAAGTCCAAGCAGGGAGCTTGGCACGAGGGAAAGTCCTAACTGGGATGTTAGGCAGTTGGAAAGTCCTGGTGAGTGAAGCCAGGCAGTGAGAAAGTCCTAACTGGGATGTTAGGCAGTGTGGAAAGTCCTGGTGAGTGAAACCAGGCAGTGGGAAAGTCCTAACTGGGATGTTAGGCAGTGGGAAAGTCCTAACTGGGATGTTAGGCAGTAGGAAAGTCCTGGTGAGTGAAACCAGGCAAGGGAAAATCCAGATGGATCAGGGATGATCGGACTTCTGGTGTTGAAAAGTCTAAGTGGGTCAAAGGGATTGACCGGACACTTAGCGGGGAGTGCTAGCAGGTCAAGAGAGTGACCGGATGCTAGGCATGATGTACCAACAGGTCAAGGTTGACCGAATGTTGGTGTGGAAGCCTTAGGTTTAGGGCTGAAAGGTTTGGATCGGGCTGCAGACCGATCCAATGATACATGGCTCATCTGATCGGTCTGATGACCGATCGATGACGATCGATATGCTCGATGGTTATCGATCGATCCGAGACCGATCGAAGGAGATCGATGGCGCGGAGAAAGAAGCCCGATCGGTCCGTAGACCGATCAGGAGGTTCTGATCGATCAGAACCGATCCGTTTCTGATCGGTCCATGGACCGATCGGGGACGGAACATAAGCTTCTTCCCGATTGGTCTGCAGACCGATCAGGATGTTGCCTGATCGGTCCACAGACCGATCAGGGTTCTAGCCGTTGCGACGCAACGGCTAGTTTCTTCGCTGTTTCTTCTTCGCAGGTATAAAGGGGCTAAGAGCTTCTACAGGGATTCTTCTTCTTCCTTCTGGAAGTTCTCTCCTGCCTGAAGCTTCTGCTTCTTCTGGTGCTCCGAGCTTTGCTGAGCTCAACTGCTGCTGAAGCTTCGCGTGAGCTTCCCCGACAGTTTTCTCGACTGGCTTGCTGTTGCATCTGTCCGTGGAGTTGCTACTTCATCCGGGACCTCAGTCGACGAGGAGGCAAGCTTGTTTGTTTACATTCATTTTGTTCTTGCTATTCTCTTGTACTCTTAGCTTGCTGTTGCAAGTGATTGTGGCGAGGTTTCTCCACCCACAAGGAGTTGATATTAGCCGGTTCTCCGGGGACTCATCCACCGACGGATTGATAGGGCTCGTCCACCTTACGGACACGCCGAGGAGTAGGAGTATCATCTCCGAACCTCGTACATTAAGGTTTGATTTTATTCTCTTCGTTTCTTTGTTGTATTTTCCGCTGCGCTAACCTAATCGTAGGAAGAAACGCGATCGATTTGGGGCGGCTATTCACACCCCCCTCTCTAGCCGAGTACGAAGGATCCTAACAAGTGGTATCAGAGCGAGGCCGCTCTTCATCGGATCAACACCCGTGGGAGCAAAGCTAGAGATGGATCAATTCGGAGAAGACATCACGATTCCACCCTTCTACAACGACAACTTCACATATTGGAAGGTAAGGATGATGTATTTTCTTAGGACTAATATGTTGAACTGGTTTTGTGTACAAGAAGGGTTTTCTCCTCCAATGGATAAAGAAGGAGAGCCTCTAGAGAAGAACAAGTGGACGAAGGAACAAGTCCACCAATCCACGATCAACAATGAGGTAACTAAAACAATTGAATTTTCATTACCTACTAATATTTTGTGTAAGATAGGTAAATACAACAATGCCAAGGAATTGTGGGATAACTTGGTCAAGTACCATGAGGAGAGCTTCACTTCAAGCCATGAAGAGGAGCCTAGTGAGCCAAGTAGCTCACATCATGGAGGGAGCAAATTGGGAGTTGAGGGCTACTCAACATCCAAGGAAGAAGAGGAGGAGAGTTCCTCTTGCTCAAGTTCGGAGCAAGAAGAAGAAGTTTCCACCTCCGGAAGGGTTGAAGAAGAAAGCTCATCTCCATCCACAATCCTAGGTAACTCAAACATTGTGATTTCAAGCAAATTACACATAATGTGTTTTGAGTGTAGGAAACATGGGCACTACAAGAGTAAGTGTCCAAGGAGGGTTAGGAAGACTCCACCGGCACCAAAAGTCAAGGGAGCCGGAGTCCCGACACGCAAAGGCAAGGAGCACGTGGTATGCTTCCAATGCAAGCGAAGGGGACATTATCGGAGTCATTGTCCGAGGGGGAGGCAACCTCACAAGGGCAAGAGACCGAGCACTTCTATAGGGGGAGCTAAGGCAAACCCTAAGGTATCATTTAAGTCTCATTCGTGCAATACTAGTAAGATGCATGCTAGAAATTTTATTGCACTAGTCAATAATGATAAGCATGATAACATTAGAAATCGATACACATGCTTAGGTGCCAAACATGTGAGCCTAGATAAGGATAACACTAGGAAAGCCAACCCTAGAATTACCTCATCTAAGGTTAAGGAGAACCTAGGTAGGAATCCCAAATCAACTAGACACATGCCTAGGAATGCCTCAAAGAAAAATGACAAATCAAAAATTGAGGTACTAGAGAAGGAGAATCAAGTCTTGAGGTCAAGACTTGATAATTTAGAAAAGGCTCTTAAAAACATGGAGAAGTCATCTCTAGGGTTTAAGGGTCAAAAACCAATGTCCAAGGACAAAAAGGGTTTGGGTCACAAACCTAAGTCCCAAATGGTCAAGCCCACTTATCACAATGTTCCATTCAATTATGGAACAAAACCTAGGGCTAGGAAGACCATTACCAAGGTTACAAGGGGAGTCACCCCTATAGTTGACCTTGATGAGACCCAAATGACCAAGGCTTCAAAGCCTAAGAGGGTCATTAGGAGGGTTGCTAGGGAAGTTATCCCTAGTGAATACTTAGTGAACCCAATGAGCTCTAATAGGTATTGGGTTCCTAGGAGCATCTTCTCTACCCCATAGATGGGTTAGAGAGTGTCAACTCCAATAAGAAGGGTAGTTAACCCAACTTTGAGGAAATTGACACTCAAGGAGCATTTTCAAGGTTTTGTTAACCTTTGAAAATGAAATAGAATTACTAGTTACTCCTTAAAGAGTAAATTGTGCCATATTTGAAAAATATCGATTTCAATCTTATTTGGCACAATTTAAGAAAACCTAGAGAAATACCATAATTGGGATTTTGGTTTTCTCTAAGGGATATATGGGCAATCTAGGGTTAGATTCTAAGTTAGCTAAGGCTAAGGATACTTAGATAGGGAATTTAGGTATTTTATTTGTGCTAACTTCCCATGATTGGTTGCCATATGCCATGCCATGACATCATACTTATTTTATTATCATTTGAAATGTCATGATAATGCTTAGGTTATCTATATGTCATGTGTTAGTTTCGTTTCAAACTTTATGCCATGACATCATGACATTGGCACATGCTTTCACTTATGTTATTAATTTATGCCATGTCATCATCTCTTGCATTAATGATCAATGAAATTGATTTAAGGATGAAAAACACATTTTGATATTGAGATCAAATTTGTGTTTAGAAAATGCATGAGAACTTAGCCTAAGTTGACCTTAATCCATATCTCACATCAAATTGACTTGAATGTGGTTTGATACACCTTAGATGTG
Organism: Zingiber officinale; assembly: GCF_018446385.1. NCBI lineage: Eukaryota > Viridiplantae > Streptophyta > Magnoliopsida > Zingiberales > Zingiberaceae > Zingiber > Zingiber officinale. Next base: position 171,194 of record NW_024589823.1, read on the forward strand.
TGTGAGATATTAGGATAATGAGTTAGGATCAAGGTGCATTGTCCTTGTACCTAGATGACCCTAATTCAAGAAATTAAGGATCATAGGGAAAGCTTGTGTACAAGTCATGTACATCTAGCCCTAAGATTATGGTCCTAAATTCAAATGGTTTTAAAAGTATTTTAAAATTGATTTGAAAAACCTTGATGAAGCTTTCCTAGTGATAGCATTCATCATTGACCGAAGTGATACAAAGTTGAGCTAAACTTGAACTATTTCAAAGTTTTTGAACTTTGTATCAAGATTGAAAAATGGAAGTTATTTTCATAGAAAACTATTTTTCCATGATAGTGTATGATATGAGGAATGTATCCTCAAAGTTTCGTAATTTTTGGAATTTTCTTGAATTTATTAGGAGTTTCTGAATTTCCGGAAGGGGAAATCAGAAATTCTGATTTCAGTGTCTGGATCGGTCCGGGGACCGATCCAGGGAAGCTCTGATCGGTCTGCGGACCGATCCAGAGTGTTGTGGATCGGTCTGCAGACCGATCCAGTAAGATCCAGAAAGCTTGATGCGATCTGGTGAAGGACGGATCGGTCTGGGGACCGATCCAGGGGGCTTCTGATCGGTCTGGGGACCGATCAGGGCGTGCCGAATTTCTGATTTTTCAGCTGGTGTCTGAAATTTCAGTTATGGAAGTGGTGTTTTTGGATTTCTAAAGGTTTGGAACTCTCTAAGACATTGTTGGTGCAATGGTCAAGGGGGAGTTGACCTTGAGGGGGAGTTTTACCTAATTGTCAAGGGGGAGTTGACTTTTAGGGGGAGTTTTTACTCCAAAAGACTTTTAAGGATTAGTGATATGAGATTATCACTAAGTTGATTGTTGAGTTTAGTATCAAGGAGGAAATTAAGAGTTTCAAATGAAAGGTATGAGACTTTCATTAGGAAGAAACTCTTGACCTTGATACCCTCCTTGTTCTTTTTGATGTGTGTCAAAAAGGGGAGAGTGTTCATTGGAGAATTATCAGAAAACCCAAGTTAGGTTATCGGGTTAACCTAAGTTAGGGAAAGAATGTCAAGGAATGTTCAAGGAAGAACATTGGAATTCTTTTTGATGTGTGTCAAAAAGGGGGAGAATTATTGGAGAACCCAAGTTAGGTTATTGGGTTAACCTAAGGGGAGAATGTCCAGAGAATGTTCAAGGAAAGAACATTGGACATTGGAAGATGATTGAAAACCTAAGTTAGGTTATCGGGTTAACCTAACTTGATTATGGTTTTGTCAAACATCAAAAAGGGGGAGATTGTTGGTGCAACCTTAGGTCAAGGTTGACCTGGTTGACCCGACTCGAGTTGACGTGACTCGAGTTGTATTTTGATGTTTGACTTGGGAAGATTGTCGGTGCAACCTTAGGTCAAGGTTGACCTAGTTGTGTTGCATGTTGATGTTTGACACTCGTGAGAGAGTTCTATTCTTGATGTGGGACAAGAATAGATGTTTGAGAGATTGTTGGTGCAACCGTAGGTCAAGGTTGACCTGGTTGACCTGATTCGGGAAAAAGTCCAAGCAGGGAGCTTGGCACTGGAAAAGTCCAAGTATGGAGACTTGGCACTGGAAAAGTCCAAGCAGGGAGCTTGGCACGCGAAAAGTCCAAGTATGGAGACTTGGTACTGGAAAAGTCCAAGCAGGGAGCTTGGCACGAGGGAAAGTCCTAACTGGGATGTTAGGCAGTTGGAAAGTCCTGGTGAGTGAAGCCAGGCAGTGAGAAAGTCCTAACTGGGATGTTAGGCAGTGTGGAAAGTCCTGGTGAGTGAAACCAGGCAGTGGGAAAGTCCTAACTGGGATGTTAGGCAGTGGGAAAGTCCTAACTGGGATGTTAGGCAGTAGGAAAGTCCTGGTGAGTGAAACCAGGCAAGGGAAAATCCAGATGGATCAGGGATGATCGGACTTCTGGTGTTGAAAAGTCTAAGTGGGTCAAAGGGATTGACCGGACACTTAGCGGGGAGTGCTAGCAGGTCAAGAGAGTGACCGGATGCTAGGCATGATGTACCAACAGGTCAAGGTTGACCGAATGTTGGTGTGGAAGCCTTAGGTTTAGGGCTGAAAGGTTTGGATCGGGCTGCAGACCGATCCAATGATACATGGCTCATCTGATCGGTCTGATGACCGATCAGTGACCGATCAGTATGCTACTGATGGTTATCTGATCGGTCTGGAGACCGATCAGAAGGAGATCAGTGGCAGCGGAGAAAGAAGCCTGATCGGTCCGTAGACCGATCAGGAGGTTCCCTGATCGGTCGTCGTGATCCGTTTCTGATCGGTCCATGGACCGATCAGACTCTGGACCGCTCAGGACATAGCTGATCGGACCGATCAGGATGTTCCCGATCGGTCCACGACCGATCGAACTATAGCGACTTGAGTTTCTTCATTTTCTTCTTCGCGGTATAAAGGGGCTAAGAGCTTCTGAGGATTCTTCTTCTTCCTTCGGAAGTTCTCTCAAGCTTACGCTTCGGTGCTCCGAGCTTTCTGAGCTCAATCTTGAAGCTTCGCGTGAGCTTCCCGGCAGTTTTCTCGACTGCTTGTTGCATCTGTCCGTGGAGTTGCTACTTCATCCGGGACCTCAGTCGACGAGGAGGCAAGCTTGTTTGTTTTACATTCATTTTGTTCTTGCTATTCTCTTGTACTCTTAGCTTGCTGTTGCAAGTGATTGTGGCGAGGTTTCTCCACCCACAAGGAGTTGATATTAGCCGGTTCTCCGGGGACTCATCCACCGACGGATTGATAGGGCTCGTCCACCTTACGGACACGCCGAGGAGTAGGAGTATCATCTCCGAACCTCGTACATCGCTGTGTTAAGGTTTGATTTTATTCTCTTTCGTTTCTTTGTTGTATTTTCCGCTGCGCTAACCTAATCGTAGGAAGAAACGCGATCGATTTGGGGCGGCTATTCACACCCCCCCTCTCTAGCCGAGTACGAAGGATCCTAACACCTAGGACCTAGGGTTACCGCCTCCTAGGATTTTTCGCCACCTAAGGTTACCCCCCCCCCCCCTAGGATCTAAGGTTACCCCCTCTTAGGATTTCCACCACCTAGGATTACTATCCCCTATGACCTAAGGTTACCGCCCCTTAGGGTTTTCCTTCACCTAGGGTTACCACCCCCTAGGACCTAAGGTTACCACCCCTTAGGATTTTCCACCTGCTTAATCGCAGTTAGGACTTTTCTGCAAACTCATTCAATATATCAGATAACAAATAACCTTAACTTTGAATCTCTTTGTCATCATAAAACTAGGGTTCGATCGTCGGATGTTTCTCGCACCAACATTAAGTACAAAAAACTGGAAAGCAGTAAACAATAGAAACAAGGGTTATTCTTAACTCCTAGGACCATGACTCTATTTATAGCCTATTGGTGGAATTTGTCTGTTGGCTGACATGACAGCTCTGGGTGCCTGAAGCAAGTCTGAGCGCCCCAGTGGTGCACATTATCTGCTTCACAACGGCTCTTCAATTGTTGATGATAAACTTTTTCGATACCCGGGTGCCTAGAGTGTTGCTGTTGTGGACTCCGAATGTCATCCATAGAAATGTCTCGATGAGACGCCTGTGCTGTGCCTGGTTGGTTTGGGCGCCTGGACTTGGTCTAGACGCTTGAACAGCCGAACAGGTCAACTTCATGTTGACTTGTCCAGCTTCTGCTCTAGTTGCTTGGGTAATTCTCTGGTCATCCAAAGTTAAGCTCACCCGAACCCAAACTCCTTTCTTCTCCTCGAGCAGTCTTCCACTACGGCTTCTTGTCCCTTGAAAGCGTCGCGCGCATCCTTCTCATTCGTCAATGTACTCCGCAGCACCTCGTCCCTCAAATGCACCGAGCTTGTTGACTGCTTCCCTTGCCATCTTTTTCGTTAACTAGGTCTTTTGCTCGACTTATTGTGTTCCTAAGTCCTTACACAGTTAGACACAAAGCATCAAATGTATAGAACATAACTTAGCATGCATGGTTGATCACATCAAAATCAACTTGAAGTACTTAAAGGTTTGTACTAGCATCTCCATCTCCCGCAGCGAGTTCACTCCCTGCAACACTAGCATGAAGAATCCCCATGTGATGGACACTATCCACAACCTGTTGGCCACATAGCAGATGGATTACTGCATGAGGTCAGCGAGGTCGAGACTGGCGGGGTCGTCAAAGAGGCGGTGGAGCGCAGCTGTGCGAGAGGCGGCACGAGAGTTGGTCCTTGATGCGTTAGTCAAGCCACACAAACTCGTGCATTTGGCGAGGGTGCCACCATAGCTTGATGTACTCTCTACGGCGCTCCCCGAGCTTGTGGAGGCAGCGATGCCAAACACAATGTGCTGCAAGTTGGTCGCGGTTTCCGGTGAGGTCACTGGTGGAGGAGGATATAATCTCTTTCTCGTCTAATTATAGGAGTTGGTCGAGGAGAGGTGGATGGAAAAGGAGTTGTCAGAGGTGAAAGTGGGGCAAGAGGTGGTGGAGAGAAAGATGTTGGCCAAGTAAAAAATATAAACAACAAAAAATTGATTAATTAGGATGGATAACGTCGAGTCTGGGATGAGCGGTCCGGCCGATTCGACCTCACAGAAGTTTCCCATCGACCACCACGGTAAATCGGGAAGCGCTCGCAGCAGGCAACCCAGGAGCCCATCATGCTTTAGTTGTGTGCCCCATTTGGAGGAAAAATTCCTGTAAATTCACCATAACTGGGGCTCGAACCGCGGGTACCTCGATGATAACCTGAATATCCTACCGCTGCACCATAGCCCCGAGAGCACGCAGAGGAATGCAAATGAAGAACAGAAGGAGGCGGAGATAAAAAATATATATATAAGGAAAAACTTAGAATATAATTAGATTATAAATTTTTATCACCTTATTTAGATTATATTATAGTTTTAAAATGTTATCAAATGAAATAATTAATTTTATAATATAATCTTGATTATATTGTAAAATTGATTATTAGAGTTAAATCTATTTCTATTTTTCCTTCTTAGCGTCGTGCAACACTGTGGATATTTTCTTCCCGTAAGATTCTATTAATTGGTTAATTACTGCGTAGTGCACACTAAATGTTACTATGTTAGTGTCGGTTTTGAAAATCCCATTGTGAAGACAATTTGGAGGCTGAAAAAAAACCTTTCTGCATTTTTGCTATCATTTCTAGGTGCAATGATAGCAAAAATATTTTTGTAAGGTTCATTTAGTTGGATAGAAGATACTAAACAACATTTATTTGATAGAAGATATCAGACGTTGAGAGAAATTTATATATATATAGTTTTGCAAGTTTTATGAATGTAATTTTTTATATATAAAGCAAACACGTATTGCAATTTCTGTGGGACTCGCATTATGTCTCTACAATTTTAAAATTGTACAAAGGAGAAAGAGTTAGAAAAGTTAAAAATGTCTTTCCATCACTCAGTTTACATTCTATTCAAAGGCCTCACTCAGTTTACATTCTATTCAAAGGCCTTTGGACTAATTAAGTATATACGTAATATTATAACACAATCCCTAACTTGTAAAAATAAAATCTTATTAATATAATTAGAAACTTAAAAAAAAAATTAAAAAAATCACTTAGGGCCACATTGGGCACCCAAGATAACAAGTGGTATATATATATATATATACTCATCTATGAGTACCCCATAAATATCTAGTGTTATTTTTTTTCATTTTCTCTTCTTTAATTTAAATATTATACCTAAAACTCAAAACCTTAGACCTTAAAAAAAATATTAACATCATTCTAGGATAACATTATGTTGGATCGAGATCGCGTTAGAGGGGGGGTGTGTGAATAGCGCTCGTGACTATTTTAACGATTTAAAACTAAGAGTAGAAACGCAGCGGAAAGTAAATGCAAACACACATAGACGCAAGTGGTTTACTTCGTTCGGAGCCTATCTCGACTCCTACTCGAAGGCCCGCGGTCCTTGACCGCTTTCGGTGGACAACAACTATATAGCGCAAATCTTTACAAATAGATGAGTACAAGTATGAGCTTAAAAATAAAGATTATACCGACAAAATACAAATATGAAGTGGTTGTCAATTGTCGGAGTAGCAGAGTCTAGTTGAAGCTTTTGGAGCAGCGTATAAGGTCACACGTTCTTCTGTTCGAATTCCATTTTTGAGCTGCACCTCGAGGCCTCCTCTTATAGCTCTGCAAGGTCTGATCCAGATCCCCAAGTCTCGGGATCATCTTTGACCCGACGCGGATCGATCGACCGATCCTCATGTTCGGTCGACTGATCAGATGATCTCCACCACATCTGATCCGTCGATCTGTCGCTCCGCTTCGATCTGGTCAAATTCTATCCCTGGGTTTGGTCGACCGATCCCAGGGTTCGGTCGACCGATCAGTCTCCTCTGACCCGCTCACCTCGGCTTGATCCAGTCGATACCTTATCCCAGGTTCGGTCGACCGATCCCCTGGTCGAGCCCGGTCCAACCTTTGGAGACCTGATCTCCTGGCTTGTGGGTTCGGTCGACCGATCCCAAGGTTTCGTCGACCGATCCCGGTCACTTCTAAGTCTGCATAAAAATGTTAGTTACCTGCAAAAAAGAGTTAGAACACAAGAGATAATATATATAAATAAATTTGACAGTCACCAGACTGTCCGGGTCTGACTTCGAGTTTCCTACCGGAAACCCTAGGTCGATCCGACACCTACTGTTCCCTCTTCCGGGGAACGCGTCCTCACCTACTCCTCTCAGGAGATTTACCTGTTGCCAGTACGATCCTCTAGATTGACTGGACTTTTGCTCAGCGTCCGATGCTTCCGGTCTTCATGTTGGATGCCCGGTCCTCGACCCATCCAGACTTCTACCCGGTTCGTGACACCAGGATTTTAACCTAGGGTTACCACCCCCCTAGGATTTTTGCCCGAAACGCTAACCCGCCAAGACTTCCCGCATAGGGTTACCACCCCCTATGACCTAGGGTTACCACCCCCTAGGATTTTTCACTTGCCTAACCATAGTTAGGACTTTCCTGACACACTCGGTCATACACATTAGATAACAATTAAATTTAACTTTGAATCCCTTTGTCATTATCAAAACTAAGGTTCGATCGTCGGATGCTTCCCGCACCAACACATTCTCCTCTCTTTGTATATAGAGGGGCGATACTCTACATATCTTAAGCGGCACATCCCATACATACCTTTAAAGAAATTTGGTTTGAAAATTTGTTATGCTTAATATTATAACTCAATCCTTAAATCCTAAAGATAAAACCCTAAATGACATATCACAAGCTAAAAAGTAAATAAAAAAATTATAAAAAAATATTGTTGCAGATGAACTCCACAACATTCTATTCTTAGTACTCTTGCCATGTGGGTAGGCACCTTTAGTCATACACACCCCATGTACACACAGGGCATGTATCTTTTTTTTTCTCTCTATATATATATATTCCTTGTCTGTCCCAGGCGCACATCTCCGTGCATGCCTGAGGGGAACTGCCCACGCTACAACGTTGGCTGCCAGCTACCACATGGGCAGCTCCCCTCACACGTGCACGGAGGCGTGCATGGTGGGGTGGGCAGGGTAACATACTATGTGTTTTTTTTACTTATTTTAATCTAAATACTATACCTTAAATCTTAAATTCTAAACTTAAAAAAAAAATTACACTTGGTGCACACAAGTGTGCAACGTAAAGTAAGCTAGTAGCATATATATACTCACCCACGGTGAGCGGACACCGTGGGCAACAATGCATTTTTTTTGTTTTTTTAATTTTTTAATTTTTTGCTTGCGGATATGCCATTTAGGATATAAGCACAAAAAAAAATTCAAAATGAAAAAAAAAATTAGAGTGTTTACGGGGTGTGCGGCTTAAGTGCAGAATATCAAAACTCATATATATATATATATATATATATATAGTGCATCGCCTTGTGCGCACCTCTATGGTACGATTGAGAGTCTAGGTGCTCAGAAATGATTCGGGCGCCCCAACACTTACTCACTCAAGGTGCCAGATCACTTTCGGGTGTTCCGACTCTGACTCACTTGAGGTGCTCAAATCACTTTCACTCAGTCATGCAATGCAAGCGCAGAAATGAGGTGCACAACATATCAAAATTATATGTATATATAGATGTTATCTTGTATACTTGACCCTACACATACTTCATGAGTACCTAAAATTTCTTTTCAATTTGATTTTTTTATAATACTATGATCTAACTCCTAAACTTTAACGTAAAATTTTATTGTCAAAACCGGAAGCTTAAAAAGAAATAAACAAAAGAAAAATTAACATTTCACTAATTGCAAGAGCCGCCCACACCTACCGCCTATAGGAGCGTGTAGGTTTTTTTCCATTTTTTTTTCTGCGCTTAATACTTTAACTCAACCACTAAACCTTAAAGGCAAAATTTAATTGACATAATCGATTACTTAAAAAAAATAAACAAGAAAAAAAGTTTATGCTGGGCGGGTATAGGTGTGCACAACGCTTGCGCCCAGCGTAAACTTCTTATATATATGCGAGTAGTAGTGGACGACATCCGATCACCTGACGTGACTTTGACCAAATTTTTTTAATCCCTCTCAAATCTCATCTTTATGCAACAAATTCTCTCTTCTTTAATTGTATGCAACATGCACAACTACCATTGTGGTGTTATTCTTTAAAAACCAGCACCATCTTAGTGTTAGTTTTTAAAAATCAACACTAAAGGTGCTGACCTTGGTGCTAGTTTATGAACCAAGGTGTGCTGGCTTGTAAAAATCAACATCATCAACAAGGCTACAAACCAGTACTACTTAGCCTTGGTGCTAGTTTGTAGAAATCAACATCAAGGTTATGTTGATTTCTACAAACCAGTACCAAGGTTACAAACCAACACCATTTAGTTTTAGTGTTGGTTTGTAAAAATCAGCATTAATAGGTGCACAAAAGCTACAAACCAACATTGACTTCTATAAACTATCATCAAGGTAGTATTGATTTGTAGTCTTGATGCACCACTTGATATTGATTTCTATTAACCAGCACCAGTGATGATTGTAAAAATTAACACCACTTGATGCTTATTTATAAAAATTAACACCGACGTCATAAACTAATATCAAGATGATATTTGTTTCTAGAAATCAATATCACTTTAGTGTTGATTTATAGAAATCATTATTATTTTATACGTAGGAAAGAGAAGATAAAATATTATTGATCCTGTCCGAATCGTTGAGTCAACGGACGCTGGGCACGTGACGCTCCCCTTGTCGCTGACGTGGATCTTCGGCCGGTCGGACGGCGCTCCGGTGAACTTACAAAGAAGTCGGGCCGGGAAAGGGTTCCCGGCGATGACCCTCCGATGCTCAAGTCAGGTAAGCAAGTGGTGGAAAAAGTAGCTCCAAAGCTCGTAGAATGCGTACCTCCGGTGAAGTCTGCGACTCTTTATATAGAGCGGTAAAAGAGCTTCTACACGCCCACCGAGGCGCGTACGTGTCCGCAGCCCATACCTCGATATGTGTTTGTCAGAAAGCTTACCTGACGCCATACTGCAACAGTCCCATCGCGCCTTCGATGGGACAACAGGACACCCGTTGTCAGACTAGGAGTATGACTTAGCTATACGACTTGACGGCTGTCAGCGGATGTTCCTGTTCCTATTTACCCACCGCCAGCCAGGATGTCCATCCGGCCGGCTAGACGAAGAGCGCCGTCCGGACGGCCCTAATTCCCTGCGCCGTCAGGGCGGCGCGCCCATTACGTCCTGCCTTCTCTGAGGCCTTCCGCTCGGCCATTATTTACTGTTTCATTGAGCGTCGAAACCCCAATCCATGTCGGGGCGCCTTTTACTATCAGATGTTTACTGGCAGACCGATCGGCTTGCCCTTTGCTCATGAGTCCGGTCGGCTCACCCCGGTCAGCTCACCCTTCTTCGACGGACCACCTGGCCGTTTGACCTCCACGTGGCGTTGACCCCTCGTTAGGGAGTCCCGGGCTTTTACCACCGAATCACTTGCCTTCCCCTCGAGTCTAGTCGAAGGAGGCGAAGTCCAACTGACTGGACTGCCGATCTGACTGAGCAATGATCACTGCATTAGGCCGCTCGGCCAGGCATAGAGATACTCATCCGTTCGGCGGTATCTTGTCCGTGCCTTGTGTTCTCTTGGAATCATTGTCCGATGCTCTCCTCTACTACTCATCACGTGCGCTGCACACGGTAAGGGGAGCTCATTAAATGCGGCCAATATCCAGCTGACACGTGGCGATCGTGCGTTGTCAGCGTATGGCGGTGGCGTCACTTCTGATGGGACAGCCGCCGTTTGAAATGAACGGCTAGATGACGACCTCGATATCGGCGATCTGGATCGGACGGCTGAAATTAATAGCGGCCGCCCTTATAAAGCTCCGACTTCCACTTTCAGCCGCATTTCGGCCTCATCTCCTCCCGACGTTTCGCTGCTCCTTTCTTCTGTGGCGACCTTGAGTTCCGGCTCTCCGGCGACCCTACAACTTCTTCCGATCATCTCCCTTGCCCGTAAGACTTCCTCTTCCTTGCTGCCTCTCCTTTCTTCTCTCTATTAGCCATTTCTTTTATCATCCCGCGCTCTTTCCTAGTTTTATTTCTCCTTCCTTCCATCACACGCCCATCCCTGGCCTTATACCATGACCAATACCTCACAACCGACCGGCGGTGCTCCGGGTCTTTGGTATTCGACCATGGAAAGCCGGTTCGACGAGGAGGACGCCTTGCGCCTCACTCGAACCTATGATATGCCGACCGACCACCAAATAGTGTTAGCCACACCGGCCGATCGGCCTCATGAATCACCGGCCGGCACCATTTGCTTTTTCCGTGATCAATTTTTGGCCGGGCTGCGTTTTCCTCCCCACCAATTCTTCTTACAAATCTGTAATTATTTTTGTATTCCGCTCGGCCAGGTAGTCCCTAACTCCATTAGGCTGTTGGGCGGAGTGATAGTCCTTTTTAAACTGAACAACATCCCCCTCGACCCTAAGATTTTTCACTACTTTTTTTATCCCAAGCAAGCCGAGTGGGGTACCTTTATTTTTCAGTCTAGGATAGGCTTCGTCTTTTTTGATAATATGCCGAGCTCCAACAAACATTGGAAGGAGCACTTTTTCTATGTGCGTTTTCCCGAGCGGCCAACTTTTCGTACCAAGTGGCAGACGGCGATGCCGGCGCAACCGGAGCTCGGCAAATTTAGAGGTGATGCGGCCTACCTTCATGCGGCCGAGCGGTTGGTGGGTCAGCGCTATCACATTGACAAGCTGCTCCTCCCTGGAGTAATGTATATATTCGGCATGTCTTCCACCCCAGCCGATCTGCCCTGCAGCATGAGTAAGCGATTCTCATCCCTCCTTTTTCTTTTGTTCTAATTGATTTAATCTTTGCTTCTGCAGCTGAAGTTATGTGGCGTGCTAAAGCGACCGAGAAGCTCAAATTGAAAGCCGCTCAGATTGAGGAGGTGAAGAACAAGGAGGTCGCCGAGCGGGGCCTTGATCCAGCCGATCTGATCGGCGAATTAGGCGAGGGGACTCAGGATTCCCCTGAAGCCTTAGCCGCTACTACCTCTCATGACGAGGCAGCGGGCGGCACAGAACCTTCTACCCAAGCCGAGGTAGAGGGCCGTTCGGCCGATGATGTTCTGCTAGTCACTCGGAAGCGCCGACGACCGGAATCCTCGTCTGTCTCCACTCCACTTGATGAGCCACAGCCCGAGCTGGGCGCGGATGCTCCGGTGTTGTCCGGGACGGTTTCCCTAGAGAGTACCCCGACCCCACATGGCTCTCCGAGGGCAAGCTCTGATGTGCCGCCGTCCAGCCCTTCAAGAACTCTGCGCCGTATCAGGCGTTTGGGCGAGCTTCCTTCCTCATCCACCGGTGGGCCATCCGGTAAGGCAGATGTTTCTCAGGGCGAGCCGAGCGGCTCGAATTTAATTAAAACTGTCCTGCGCCTCCCCTCAGAGGAATACATGGCCGCTGCTGATCGGCCAGTGGTCCCCGAGCAGCAGATCACCTTGACGGGCCCTCTTGCACAAGTTTGGGAGGACGCTCGACGCCGAATAAAAGCGATGACTCCCGGGCAGCTCGGCGACAGCAACCTTCAACAGGCCACCGGGGTATGCTTTTTTTCTTTGTTCGTGTATTTGAATTAAGTTTTTTAACCTGTTCACTTTTGCTCGTAGAACTGGGTGGAGCAGATTGCCGTTAGCAATCGGTTGGCCGAGCTGGAGGATGAATTGAAAAAACTCAAGGCCGCGGGAGACAGCCGACAGTCGACGGCCGCTCTGGAGAAGGCCAAAAAATTACTGGAAGCCGAACGGAAACGAGCTTCCGATCTAGCGAGCAAGGTCGTTCGGCTCGAAGCGATGGTCAAACAACGAGATAAGGATATCAAGACGGCGACCACCCGGAAGCGCCAGGCCATCGATGACATAGACCGAATGAAGGTGGATATCAGAGGGCTGGAGCAACGCATCAAGGATCTGGATGCTCTTCTGGCTACCGAGAAGGAGAGCCGTTCGGCCGATCTTCAAAGATTTGACGTAGAATTGAAGGATCTCCAAGCTGCCAGCGACGCTGCCCACGCCGAGCTCAAAGAGTATCAAGAGGGGGAGTCAGCTCGCTCCGACGAGGTGAGGAAGGCATTCGTCCGCTCGGATCCCTTTGGGGAGAAATTTACTGACAAGATCTCCCTCACCTTTGAAGAGGCGATCAAAGCGGCTGTGGATCACTTAAAGGCCAAAGGCCACCTGCCCGCCGAGCTGACCATCCCTCCCGAGGACCTCGCGACCGTGATGGGCGCCATCCCTGATGCTCTTTTTGATTTCGATGCATGAAGAGTGTTTTTTTTGAACTTTTTTGTATCCCCGCCGTTCGGCCAAACTTATTTTTGCTGTAACTTTTTTGGTTAGCCCTGTGCTTAATAGATAATCTTTTCCTTTCCTTCAACTAAAGTGTTCTTTAGAACTCCTCCGCTCGGCACCACGCTCTGTCAGACTAAAGTCGATTGTCTTTAATAACGCCTTCATCATGCGACTGAGCAGCCGCTCGGCATGAGAACGCCCTTTGTTGGTATGGTAATTATCTTTAGTTCTCATTGACCAATTTTTGCTTTGTGCCTTACCCCCAAAAGGGGTTTTCCATAGATTTTGCTATGCGAGCCGCTCGGACGTTTATAGACGCCGGCTCGTCTCTCGATATTTAACGTCGGAGCTCGACGGTCTTCCGCTCGGACGTTTATAGACGCCGGCGCGTCTCTCGATATTTAACGTCGGAGCTCGACGGTCTTCCGCTCAGACGTTTATAGACGCCGGCTCGTCTCTCGATATTTAACGTCGGAGCTCGACGGCCTTCCGCTCGGACGTTTATAGACGCCGGCTCGTCTCTCGATATTTAACGTCGGAGCTCGACGGTCTTCCGCTCGGACGTTTATAGACGCCGGCTCGTCTCTCGATATTTAACGTCGGAGCTCGACGACCTTCCGCTTGGACGTTTATAGACACCGGCTCGTCTCTCGATATTTAACGTCGGAGCTCGACGGTCTTCCGCTCGGACGTTTATAGACGCCGGCTCGTCTCTCGATATTTAACGTCGGAGCTCGACGACCTTTACGGCTAACTTTGATACTGCCGATCGGCGGAACCTTTGGCCATCCTTTGAATTAATTTCGTTTCCTGCATTACAAGGACACGGGCGACCGAAATGTATGTAAATTTACATTTAGCGCACCTTTCACCTAGCTCGAATAACGTAATCCCGGCCGAACGGCTAGGGATCTTCTTCGTCGAGCACTTGACTCGGGAAATATACCTCCGGCCGAACGGCTCGGGGCCTTCGTTGTTGAGCCTTTGTCTCGGTCAACATACTCCCAGCCGGACGGCGCGAGATCTTTGACCTCGATTTCGCTTCGAATAATACACACTCCATCCGATCGGTACGGGGTTTTTATCATCAAGCCTTTGTCTCGTGTAAATTATATGCCCGGCCGAACGGCGCAGGGTCTCCACGCAATAGGCCGTTCGGCGGATAATGCTCAGGGCGTTTTTATCTTTTTGCTTCCTGCATTATAAGGACATAAAGACTAGCACACAAAAATGAGTTACATTGGTGCACCTCTCATCCAGCTCGATAAGGCTGGAGATGGTTTGCGCTCCATGACCGATCCAACTGCCGTCCGTCCTCATCTTCCAGATAGTAAGCGCCCGAGCGGAGCTTTTCAATAATCTTGAAGGGGCCCGCCCAGGGAGCTTCCAGCTTGCCGACGTCGCCGACCGGCTTGACTTTCTTCCACACAAGGTCGCCGACCTGGAATGATCTGGGAATTACTCGGCGGTTGTAGTTTTGCTTCATTCGCTGTCGGTACGCCATCAGCCGAACGGACACCTTGACTCTTTCTTCATCGACCAAATCCAGCTCCAGGTTCCTCCGCTCGGCGTTGTCCTCATCATAGCTTTGGATCCGAGCGGATTCGACTCCAACTTCCACAGGAATGACCGATTCGCCGCCATACACCATGTGGAAAGGCGTGACGCCCGTCCCTTCCTTTGGAGCTGTTCGGATGGCCCATACGACGTCAGGCACTTCATCAACCCAACTTCCTCCCAAGTGATCGAGCCGAGCGCGCAGAATGCGAAGAATTTCCCGATTGGCTAATTCTGCTTGACCGTTGCTTTGGGGATAAGCTACGGACGTGAAGTGTTGCTCGATGTCGTAGCTTTTGCACCAATCCTCTAGTATCTTCCCTGTGAATTGCCGTCCATTGTCGGAGACCAGTCGGCGAGGGATGCCGAACCGACAGATGATGTGTTGCCAGATGAATTTTTTGACCATCTGTTCGGTGATCTTGGCTAGCGGCTCGGCTTCCACCCACTTGGAAAAATAATCGACCGCTACTAGCAAAAATTTCCTCTGCCCCAGTCGCCATCGGAAATGGACCAACAATATCCATTCCCCATTGATCGAACGGACAGGAAACGGTTGATGCCTTCATTTCCTCTGTCGGACGGTGGTGGAAGTTATGGTACTTCGGCACGAAAGACACGTCGACACAGTCCGAGCGACGTCTGCTTGTAAAGTTGGCCAGAAGTACTCGGCCAGCAGGATCTTCTTAGCCAGCGATCGTCCGCCCGGATGTCCTCCGCACGATCCTTGATGTACTTCTTGGAGGATGTAAGCCGAGTCCTCCGAGCTCACGCATTTCAACAACGAGTGTGAGAAAGCCTTTTTGTAAAGCTGATCGCCGATGAGCGTGAACCCACCGGCTCTCCTTCTTAGAAGCTGAGCTTCATTCTGATTGGACGGTGTGGCGCCCGAGCGCAGAAACTCCGTAATGGGTGTCCTCCAGTCGCTCGAAAATGCGAGGCCTTCCATCCGGTCGACGTGCGCCACCAACAATACTTTTTCAATTGGCTGCTGAATGGTGACCGGCGTTATTGAACTCGCGAGTTTGGCTAACTCATCGGCTGCTTGATTTTCTGCTCTGGGTATCTTCTGGACGATAACTTCTATAAAATTGGCTTTAAGTTTCTCAAACGCTTCAGCATAGAGCTTGAGCCGGGCGCTGTTAATTTCAAAAGTGCCAGAGAGCTGCTGCGCGGGCAACTGCGAATCCGAATGAAGTGTTACCCGACCGGCGCCAACATGCCGAGCTACCTGCAAGCCGGCTATGAGGGCCTCATACTCTGCTTCATTGTTGGTAGCTTTATAATCCAGCCGGACGGATAAGTGCATCTTTTCTTCTTGAGGTGAGAGCAGCAATACTCCAATCCCGCTTCCGAGCCGAGTGGACGACCCATCCACATATATTCTCCACATTGCTTCCGGCTCTGGCCTTTGCACTTCAGTCACAAAATCGGCCAAGGATTGCGCTTTGATCGCCGAGCGGGGCTGGTATTGGATGTCAAATTCACTTAACTCCGTCGTCCACTTGATGAGCCGCCCGGATGCTTCTGGATTCAATAGCACATGCCCGAGCGGGCTATTGGTTTTGACAATAATGGTATGCGCCAGGAAGTATGGGCGAAGGCGTCGAGCGGCGAGGACCAGAGCAAAAGCCAACTTTTCGAGCCCAGTGTAGCGAGATTCAGCATCTTTTAAAATATGACTGAGGAAATACACCGGCTCCTCTCCGCTCGCCCTCACTAGTGCTGAGCCAATCGCTTGTTCGGTGGAAGATAAATAAATACATAGTGGCTCACCCGCAGCCGGCTTGGCTAATACTGGGAGGGAGTTCAGATATGCCTTCAAATCTTCAAACGCCCGGTCGCATTCTTCGTCCCAGTGAAATTTAGTGGCCTTGCGCAAGATTTTGAAGAAAGGGAGGCTCCAGTCGGCAGTTTTGGAGATGAATCGGGACAGGGCGGTTATCCGACCGGTCAAACGTTGCACTTCCCTTGTATTTCTTGGAGGCGGCATGTCTTGTAGAGCTTTCACCTTGCTGGGATTTGCTTCGATTCCCCGCTCGGTCACTATGTATCCCAGAAAATGCCCTCCTTTTGCTCCGAACAGGCACTTCTGGGGATTTAGCTTGACTCCATATTTGCGCAGCGTTCTGAAGGTTTCCTCCATGTCTTTGAAGAGATCAGCCGCTCGGACGGACTTAATGAGAATGTCGTCCACATAAACTTCTAGATTCCGCCCGATCTTCTCTCTGAATACTTTATTCATCAAGCGCTGATATGTGGCCCCCGCATTCTTCAATCCGAACGGCATCACATTGTAGCAATAAGTGCCATCGGCCGTCACGAAGCTGACTTTTTCTTGATCTTCACGGGCGAGCGGCACTTGATGATATCCTTGGTAAGCGTCGAGCATACAGATTAATTCACAGCCGGCCGTAGAATCCACTAGCTGATCTATTCGGGGCAGAGGATAAAAATCTTTCGGGCAAGCTTTGTTGAGATCCCGAAAATCTATGCATACTCTCCACTTGTTGCCCAGCTTGGAGACTAACACTACGTTAGCCAGCCAGCTCGGGAACTGCACTTCTCGTATATGGCCGGCCTCCAGAAGCTTCTCAACTTCCGCCCGGATGATGACATTCTGCTTGGCTCTGAAATCTCTTTTTCTCTGCTTTACCGGCCGAGCGTCCGGTCGGACATGCAACTCATGCTGCGCTATGCTCGGCGAAATTCCGGGCAGCTCATGTGTCGACCAGACGAAGACATCATGATTTCTTCGGAGGCATTGGATCAGCTCCTCTTTCTGCTTCTCTTCCAGATCGGATGCAATAAAAGTCGTGGCCTCCGGTCGGGTCGGGTGAATCTGCACTTCCTCTTTTTCTTCATAAATTAAAGAGGGTGTCTTTTAGTGATGGGGTTTACCTCGATCCGGGGCGTCTTCCGAGCGGAATTGGCTTCTGCTCGGACCATCTCGATGTAGCATCGCCGAGCTACTAGCTGATCTCTCCGTACTTCTCCCACTTTGTCCTCCACGGGGAACTTGATCCTCTGATGGAAGGTTGAGACGACCGCTCGGAATTCGCTGAGCGTCGGTCGTCCCAAAATGACGTTGTAGGACGAGGGAGAGTCGACCACCATGAAGTTTATTGTCCTTGTCCTCCTGAGCGGCTCTTCTCCCAGCGAGGTAGCCAGCCGGATCTGTCCGACCGGCTGAACTTCGTTACCCGTAAACCCGTAGAGCGGAGTGGTCATGGGTAACAACTCGGCTCGATCAATTTGTAGCTGATCGAACGCCTTTTTGAAGATGATGTTGACTGAGCTCCCTGTGTCAACAAATATGCGGTGAATGGTGTAATTGGCTATCACTGCTCTAATGAGCAGAGCGTCGTTGTGGGGCACTTCAACTCCTTCCAAGTCCCCGGGCCCGAAAATGATTTCCGGTCCGCTCGCCCGCTCTTGGCTACAACCGACTGCGTGAATATGGAGCTGCCGGACGCTCGCCTTTCTAGCTCGGTTGGAGTCTCCTCCGGTTGGCCCGCCAGCAATAACGTTAATCTCGCCTCGGGAAGTATTGCTTCTATTTTCCTCTTCCCGAGCGGACGGTCGGGACCGTTCTCTGGACGCTCGACGATTCTCCCGCCTTGGAGAACGATGCCGATCGGGAGTCTGTTGTCGCTGTGGTCTATAAGCTCGCGTCCGATCGGCTTCATGAGTTTTATGTCTCCGATCAACGGAGGGAGACCGTCGTCCGGCATTCCTGGGAACGGGATTAGCCACGAAGGGAAGACTCCGACAATCTCTTGTGTTGTGCGTATCCGTCTGGTGGAAGGAGCAGAACATCGGGGTCCATTTCTTCTTTGGCTTGGGCCGAGCGGCAGCTACTTCTTGCACTTGGGACCTCACACGAGGGGAGCGGATTGCTTCGGCTCTCAGTCCTCTAGGCGGCTGATGAGCGGTGTGCTGTTTCCGCTCGGCAGGAGGAGCCCGCTCGGTTGGAGTTTCTTTTTTCCTGGCCGCCTGCGCTTCTTCCACGTTGATGTATTCGTTAGCCCGGTGTAGCATGTGATCATAATCTCGGGGCGGCTTTCGGATGAGTGATCGGAAAAAATCCCCATCCACTAGGCCTTGTGTGAAGGCGTTCATCATGGTTTCCGAAGTGGCCGTTGGAATGTCCATTGCCACTTTGTTGAACCGCTGGATGTAAGCTCGGAGCGATTCACGGGCTTCTTGCTTGATGGCGAACAGGCTCACACTCGTTTTCTGGTAGCGTCGGCTGCTTGCAAAATGGTGGAGGAAGGCCGTCCGGAAGTCCTTGAAGCTTGTGATGGAGCCGTCCGGCAACCTCCGAAACCACCGTTGAGCCGATCTCGAGAGAGTGGTAAGAAAAACGCGACACTTTACTCCATCTGTGTATTGATGGAGCGTAGCTGTGTTATCAAACTTACCCAGATGATCATCTGGGTCGGTTGTCCCATTATACTCGCCGATCGTCGGAGGCACGTAGTGCTTCGGCAGAGGATCTCTCAAGATGACTTCTGAAAATTGGCGATTAATTCGCTCGGGTGATGCGTCCGATCGGGGGGCTTTCCCTTTTCTATCATCTCGTCTGGGCCTTTCATCAGAAGAAGATCCCCAGTCTCTATGAGTTGCTGCAGCTTCGGGTGTGCGAAATAAGGCTCGATGAAACGCAACGGTGGCCTGCGGTGCTTCCGTTCGGCCACCGGATGCAGACGTTGCCTGCTGCTCCGGCCGCTCGGCTGTGGCTTTCTATTTTTGCTCCACAAGCTTGACGGCTCTTATCTCGATCAGGACGTCGAGTTCCTCCGTCGAAAGCGTCACCGTGTGTTGTCGTCCAGCCTCGTCCATTGCTTCCGATCGGATGCAGGAGCGTTCCCACAGACGGCGCCAAATTGATCCTGTCCGAATCGCTGAGTCAACGGACGCTGGGCACGTGACGCTCCCCTTGTCGCTGACGTGGATCTTCGGCCGGTCGGACGACGCTCCGGCGAACCTGCAAAGAAGTCGGGCCGGGAAAGGGTTCCCGGCGACGACCCTCCGACGCTCAAGTCAGGTAAGCAAGTGGTGGAAAAAGTAGCTCCAAAGCTCGTAGAATGCGTACCTCCGGTGAAGTCTGCGGCTCTTTATATAGAGCGGTAAAAGAGCTTCTACACGCCCACCGAGGCGCGTACGTGTCCGCAGCCCATATCTCGGTATGTATTTGTCAGAAAGCTTACCTGACGCCATACTGCAACAGTCCCATCGCGCCTTCGATGGGACAACAGGACACCCGTTGTCAGACTAGGAGTATGACTTAGCTATACGACTTAACGGCTGTCAGCAGATGTTCCTGTTCCTATTTACCCACCGCCAGCCAGGATGTCCATCCGGCCAGCTAGACGAAGAGCGCCGTCCGGACGACCCTAATTCCCTGCGCCGTCCGGGCGGCGCGCCCATTACGTCCTGCCTTCTCTGAGGCCTTCCGCTCGGCCATTATTTACTGTTTCATTGAGCGTCGAAACTCCGATCCCTGTCGGGGCGCCTTTTACTATCAGATGTTTACTGACAGACCGATCGGCTTGCCCTTTGCTCATGAGTCCGGTCGGCTCACCCTTCTTCGACGGACCACCTGACCGTTTGACCTTCACGTGGCGTTGACCCCTTGTTAGGGGGTCCCGGACTTTTACCACCGGATCAATTATCATTATTATTTATTTTAATCATTATTATTATTATTATTTTATACCCAGTTAAATGTTGTTCATCGTGGCTCGTATAAAATACGCAGGGTATATATATATATTTCATGATTGTTAACATCCCTGTATTTTGTTATCTCTATGCTTTCTTCTCCGTTTCTACGCCTGTCTGTCAATATTTTTATTTTTTCTTTTTACCAAAAAAATAAAATAATCGAAGGTGCTCAGAGAGAGAGAGTTTTTTTTTTTCTTTTTAATTGCGTCTTCTTCTTCGCGTTATCGATCTAGGGTTGCATAAAGCAGGGGAGGAACAAAATTTTTGAAAGAGAAGAGTTTTGGTTTCGCTTTCTTCCTTCTCCTCCCCCCTTCGCTAACTCTCTTCCTATGCGGAAGCGCTCAGCCGTGGCAGCGCCGCCTGCGGAGGTCGCAGTCGAGCTGGCCGTCCCCGCGCGGTACCGCGGCGTCAGGAAGCGGCCTTGGGGTCGCTTCGCCGCCGAGATCCGAGACCCCTGGAAAAAGTCCAGGATTTGGCTCGGTACCTTCGATTCCGCCGAGGCTGCGGCCCGCGCCTACGACGCCGCCGCTATCGCCCTCCGTGGCCCTGACGCCAAGACCAACTTCCCCTCCCACCACCGCCTTCCCCCACCGCAGCGCCCGATGTCCAGCAGTCACAGCAGTACACTGCAATCATTCAGCGGGCCTCGGGTTCCCTCCCGCACATGCCCTTCGACTGCCAGGAGGCTGGCGGATCCGCCGCCCCGGCTCGACCTCCCTGAAGAAGTGGACTGCCGCAGCGATTGCGGATCGTCTGCCTCTGTTGTGGACGATGGTGATACCTCGTCGTTGGAGTTCTGGCGGCTGATGCCGTTTGATCTCAACCAGCTTCCGCCTCCTGAGGATTACATTCACGACACAGTTCTCCGCCTCTGACATTTTGATCCTCACTACCCTGCCGGAAAAAAGGAACCTCTTTTTCTGCTTCCTCATTCTCCAGCTTCTTAGGTTTGCCTCACAATTATATGCACTTTTGTTTTTCATCTTAATCTTATGTAATTTGAGCTGCATTAGGGTTTGAGGATTGAATCTTACCAAACCAGATATGGAGTAGCATGTTTCAGATCTGCTCCTATTCTTCTTTGTACAGTAGCAACATGTACTTGAATCCTGATATTATCCTGAAAGTATTATTTGTGGTAAATCTAGTTTTTCAGGTGAAATCTTTCACCAGTGTGTTTGTTATTCATGATCACTCATTGAGGTGCATAACTAAAGTAACCTTTGTTTAAGGAATATCATTGTTATACTAGATATATGTTGATCTAATTTCAAATATACAATAAGCCACACGATCTAGTTATATCTAGTGTTCTAAGGTTTTCACCGAAAATATTTGGCATGTCGTAAATTGGCTCTTCTACTTATGTGTTTCCTTTCAGTTCAACCACAACCATTCCTGATTTTCAGTATTGCTTTTCCTACTGAATTAATATTTGATTTTATGAAGGTCAGTAACTCCATTTTGATCTCCCTCCCTTGTTTAGATGTTTATAACAGAAGCAACTTTGTCAAGGACAAACCGTGGCATGTGTTAATTATAGTTTTGTTAAAACAGATTCATCACGGTCTAATTGCTTATGTTATAACAGTGAAACCATTCTCCAATCAAGCACTAATTGTTTACGGTGATCTTGAATTTTGTATCTGAACACGAAGAAAGGAAGATTGAGAAGCCAAAGAAAGAACATGGAAGAGTGATTACTGGATTTGATTCGCATATATGCTTCTTCTGCTGTGGGCGAGCTTGGATTTATACTATCAGATAATTAACTACTGGCCATCTAATGTTCATGGTGTTACTGTCAAGAGCCCACCAAATAAAATGATGGTCGAAACTAATTTGGCAAAAACTCTCAGAAAACTTACGTACGTTCATTCTCCAACATATGCACCACCACTGAAAGGCAATACCCTCACTAGCTTCCTTTGAAGCATCCGACCAGCAGCCTATGCTTCTTTGCCACCATATCTGTCACATTTGGCCAATCCATCCCATTCCTTGTCATTTCTGAGACTGGATGCCAGAATTTGATCGAGCCGGCAGCTGCAAAGAGATTACTGAATGTCTTTTGTGCACGTAATCTTCAATGGACAGTATTGATGATCGTCACTAGCTCCGAAGGATTTTGAGAGAGTGAATGCCTCAACCTCCTTCAAGGTTTTGATCGCAGGTTCCTACAAGTACGGACGAATAATATCATCTAAATGGAAACACCACGAGATGTGAGCCGTATCTAAAAGCACGACAACATCTAAAGTGTTCTCACAGTTCACAAATGTAGTTTCAAGTTTGTAGTGAAGTTGTAGCACTGCCCTCGAAACGAATGGCTGAAGATAAAAAGGCAGTGCAATTTGACAATACTTTGGTGCATCTTTCTTTAACCAGCTTCATTGCTCATGGTTATTAGATAGATAACACTATATTTGAGTCATATCATCATCAACAAAGAGCAAATAAGATATTCATTCCATCGACCATTGACTTTTTCTATCTACATTTAACTTACTGCACATTAATGGAAAAATTATATATATTATGTTAATCCTTTTCCAAAAAAAATTTGTTTTTTTATTATTTTAGAAAAAACTTATTAATACAACAACTGAACTAGAAGCAATAATATTTTTTTGGCTTCTGATTATACATAAAATGCACTGAATTTACCGGATAGGGAACTAGGGAAGGCCGTCTACCCTTATTAAAAAAAAAATAATAGTTTTTAAAAAAAAAAAAAAACAAACTGAGCTGCAGAATTGAGCTAGCTGACGTCACAAGGAGGGGCCCACCGCGCATCTGACGTGGTCGCGCCACTGCAGGAAGACGACGGCCGCGCCGTAGTGCGCTGCGGCGCCGGCTATCACGAACAAGTGGAATATCTGGTGGCTGTGTCCGGCGATGTCGAACCGCCCCGGTTTCCATCGCTCCGGCACTCTCGTCACGTAGAAGATGGTCCCAGTCAAGTAGGAGGCCGCCATGGCTGCCTCATAAGCCAGAGTCACATTCCGCCGCGGCTCGCCCCAGTTCACGACGATCGCGTGCACCGCCGGCACGAAGCCAAAGAAGCCCATCCCCGAGAACAGCAGCGCGCGGTAGGCCCGGAACTCGCCTGTGGATAGCTGCGGAGAGAGGAGTGTGAAGACCGTGACGAAACCCATGGCGGATATGGCGACGAGGTAGGTGACCTGCCAGTGAGGGTCGCACTGGAACACGTAGTAGATAGGCGGGAAGAAGGAGGCGACAATCATTACAGCGATGCCGACGTAGTCCATGCGGAGGAGGAAGAGGTTGAGGCGGTGGGAGTGGCAGCAGAGAAGGTGGCACGCGCTGCTCGACAGCAGGCAGAACATCGAGCCGCCGAGGAACACGAAGAAGGGCCATCGGGCAGCCTCTGCAGCTTCCGGCCATTCGCTTGATGTAGTCGAATCCGGCAACTTAATCAACGACGCGGCTTCCTGCTCACAACATGTACGATTTTATGCCTCGACGAAATCAAATCTCGTTTCATCAATCAAAATTTGTTTTGTTTGTTTGTTTATTTTTTGGTATCATCTTATATATCCTAAGAAATTATTTAATGGCATTGGAGCAAGTGATTCTGAGGTGGATATGAATGGTTCGGCTTCTGTTTAGGCAGCTATTGATGGATCAGCCATCAATGGACAATTTGTGGTTCACAACACAACAATCAGTGAGCATTCTTACTGCAGTAACTAAAGGAACCATTTTAATTTGCTCTGTGTTCTGTTTTGTGTCCAAGAGTCCTTTAATAAGCCGAGATTTTTTTTTCAAAAACTCACCTCAAAGAAATTTCCCAGATTGCTGGAGACATTCTCTACTGTACTTGCATGAATTGACCTGCAGGCAGCCAACTAACTTCTGATTAAAGCTTTGAAAGACATGTATAATGACACAAAGAGTACATCTAAATTGATTAGAAACAAACCAAGTTAGATGTCCGAGGAAATCAGCCACCTCTGGCACATGACGACTGAGATGCATAAAAGTTAATCCCAAGAACGCTATGAATCCCAGCAAATGCCTGTAGTGTCACAGCTAGCATACTTAAGCACTTGATGGGGGTGAATTAACCAACTGAACTGGAACGAGGGCTTACGTACGTCCAGACATTGAGGGTTTCATTGTGCCAAGAGAAGAGGCTGAGGAGTGCATGTTTCATAGGCCACTCAGCCCTGTAGTGATCCCTTATGTACTCATTCTCCTTCATGTACTCCGGCAGCTCGTCGTAGCTCATCAATTTGTATTCCTTCTTCTCACCTTTGATCTTCTTGCTCTTGCTGATTTCTGGCTCTTCCTCCATGATCACAAGCTGGTTCTTGGACTCCATTGCTGAAACTGGAACTGACTAGTTGCCGTGTCTGTCTTCTTATCGATCTAGCTTCTTGGCGAGAAGATTAAAGGAGCTGCATTAATAAGCTTCAGAGAAAGAGTTGGAATTTGTGGTTGTTGGCATTAGGTCCCTTGATCATTTATGTACTGCAGATGAGCTGCTAACCATCATCCTCCCTAACTCTCATCTATAATTTGCTTGGCCTGTTTGCAGTTGATTAGGTCTTGGATTTGACCAATTAAGATTAGAACCTGAGCCGTAACTAATAGTACTCTAACTTGTTTTTTCTAAAGAATGCAGTTGGACTAAGTTAGAACTAGATCATAATTTGTTGTTTTCAGTTACAATAATATTCTGCTGCTCATCAAGTTAATTGACATCGACATAGTTTTTTTTCAACATTAATTCTGCATGGTTTGTTGCAAGTTTAACGCTGTTCTTAATTCAACATATTTTTTTTTCTTTGTGACAATAAATGAAAATACTAATGATTCAGGATAAAGTTGGTGGTTCAAATTAGGAAAAATTAGCAGTAAGCAAGATATTAACGAGGAAGGTAATCCAATCAGTCTTAAGTTTTGAATATGCTTCTTTTGTCCTAGTGATATAATTAAAGCAGTTCGGAGCACGCAAAAAAGGGAAACGTAATTAAGCAGAGATATGGATAGCCAACTCTCAACTCCTTGCATTCATTAACATACGAAATTATAAAATTGCATGGTTGGATTAATAGTCGCACCGGCCGAATGACCTTGCTGCAAAGAAATGTAAATGAAAAATGTCTTTGTTCGTTGAGTCTTTGACGAGTATTTTTTTTTTCTTTTGTCAATAAGCAAGGGATTAAATTATTATACACGTTGGCCAACCAAGTGTTTGACTTAATGACCTATCTTTTGTTTTTTAAGCATGCATGTTTTGGTTTGAAGAAAAGAAGGTTAAAACCGAAAAAAAAAAAAACTACTTTTATTTTGATGAAAAAGCCGTTTGATTCATATAAATAATTATTTTATTTTTAGTATTTCTATAAATAAATATTTTATATTTATTTCCAAAATGAAAAAATAAAAGAGAATTCTTTTCTGTTATTCTCCAACTCTCCAAGAAATATATATTAAGGAGTAATACCAATTAAATGGGTGCCAAGCAAATGGTTTGGGTTAATTAATATCCAATCGAACGTACAGAGCAAGCAAACATTCAAGAGAAGACATCTTATGTTAAACATTATGCAGACTTCAATTATCATATTCTTTCAAATCGTAGCAGCAAATTCTTAATGGTGTCAAAAATCTATCAGCTCAGTGCTGGAGCAAGTTAGAGTCGGCAATCCTGTAAGGGTTCATTGAGGTCTGGAAGTAGAATGAAATCTTTACTCCGGGGATTATAAGAAGACGGAGGGCTGACAGGTCGGCGCTCTACTGCAGTTTGTTGGATAGTGTCAGGTTGCTTAGCTAACTTGAAGAGTAACTGCAAGAAGGTGATCATTGTTAAAAATAGAAGAAGGTGATCATTGTTAAATCTAGCAGAATAGGAAGCAAGAATGAACAAGGCTGTAGGGTCGGAAAAGGCAACTACAATTCATGTCTTCGCTTTAAGATCCATTAAGGTTGTGTTTATTCCCATGGAGGCAGAGGAGTAAAAATTTTGAAGTTCTCTCCCCGGTTTGCATTGCAGAATTCCAAGAAAGGAGTAGATTCATCTCTCTACAAAGCAAATTTGTTTCAAATCTGCATCTGCCCAATTTAGGGTAGCTATGTTTACTCCTGTGGAAGGAAGAGGAGAGAGCATAAATTTTAAAGCTCTCTTCCCTATTTACCTGAACAAATTCTGGTAAAGAAGTGGATTCGTCGTGATTTTGCTCCAACTACGTCCATGCAAACGCCGAGTTAACCCAATGTCTACTCTATGGAATCATGGAGAAAAAACACTTTTACCCTCTCTGACCAAGGTTAAGGTCAGTAGTGAATGATGTCATGGTCAATGGCAATGGCACACAATGTCAAGGTAGATTGAGTCCAACATAAAGGATCAAAGTCAGTGAGGAAAAGCGGTGAATAGAGGAAGTCACTGTCAAGCCGTCAGATGAGGTCGAGTAGTAGGCAAGGTCAAACTCGATTAGAAAAGTCAGTCGTAGGACTAGAAATGCAAAATATAGGAAGTGATCAGCTAGAACTAGAATGGTCGTGTGATATCTATGCGCACAAGGGTGAAGCACGTGTCATTTTTCTTTTTACATTCTTTTTCCCACTGCTTCTATCCTTTTATCCTGGTTAGAAAAAAAATGATCAGAGGTTTCCTTGTTCTCCCTGTTCTCTCCCTTCAGAGCCAGTCTATAGTGTAACTGTGTGAGTAAAGAGCTGAGAACTCTGGCTGGGTAAATTATCAAATGGTTAGAGACAGCTAGCCAACGTGTCATTAGATTAAGCCATTACAATATGGTACGACTCCCAAGACATACTTTAATTAGACTAACACATCTTATTTCTATAAATTGTCCAAATTTTCTCCCAACGCTGGTAAAAAATTGAAAATTTATTGATTTCTCATCCAGTGGGATAGATGCGGTTTTAGTCATATAGTTGTGCTAGTTTAAATTCATAGTTTACAATAGACTTACCTAGGGCATGTAGCTAATAAAATTCTGGGGCACATATTTCAACCTCACGCGCGTACATTTCTAGGGCTTCATTAATATGTTTTTGTGTTTTCTAGTGGTCCATATGGATGCCGTGGTGGACCTGAACTGGTCCATCAAAGAATTTCCCAGAAACCTGCAGACCAACTAATCCATACTTAACCGCGCGCAGCAACCCCACACTAGTCAAGGACGCAAATCAAATGAGCACCGTAAACCGTGCGCAACTCCAGATGTTTTTGAATGACTGGAGGAGTTCGAAGGGTAGATAGTCCGGATCTCCTTCCCATCCACTATGAATTGGTTGCCATTTTTCTCGTTTAGAAAAGGAATCCAAATAATTTGATAAAGAGATTTTTATCTTTTTTGAAAGTTTAACTAAAATCTCTTCTCTAAAACTTAACTTTGGCTACCCAATTGCGCTCAAATAAGTTTTCTCCTTGAAGATTTTCATTTGGATATACGGTGCTTCCTGATAAGAAACTGCCCTTAAACTTAAGTTACATTTAATCTCCATTTTTTCTTTATCTCCACAATAAACGTCTAAACAAGAAAGAGACTCCTTCGTTGCCACTCTTATCACTTCCCTTCTAGACACCGAAATAGAAAAAAGTATGAACTTGGTAGTAACCAAGTCAAAGTGGAACCAAACTAAGTGACTCTCAATCGGTCAGCCTAAGTTGACAGCAAGAACTAAAGGCAATCTATCTCGTCTTTGGCGAATTAGAGATACAATTAAGCTCGAAAGCTATAGAATTAGAAGAAAACACTAAATTAAGACGGAAAACTGAAACAGGAATCCAGAAGCCAGACAAACAAAACATACGAAACCAAAAAAAGGGAAAGGCATGAGCTTTTAGTGGTAACCTGTAGCTTGTCATTATCCGCCCTCAGTTGCTCTAAAGTTCTCCGCCAGTTTTCCATCTCCTGCATCATTTTTATATAACAAATAACCTGTGAATTCGAAGGAAGAAGCAAATCATCCGTAAAGTTGTTTGAAACAGAGAAAAAAGAAGCGACCTTGAGTAGATTCGCCTTCTCTTCGAGCAGAGATACCTGCACAGCCTGCAGTTCCACTTTCGTCTGCCCATCCAACCAAACGACAAATTAACAAGAAGACAAAGCCATGCCGACAGGACAAGCAACAACTTAATTTAGGCCTTGCGCAGTTGCGCTTGCGTACCAACTTTTTTGAGGAAGGCCGTCGGACGTGGCACGAGGCTGGGTTCGTCGAAGACTCCGGTGCACACAAGCTCGTGGCCGCCACCACCTGCAGCAAAAGCCCGACGGCGTCAAAAGCGAGACAGCAAAAGCGTTCATCGACTGGCGGATGGGAAATGCCAACCGAAAGAAACATACGCACTGGAAAACAGAAATTATTTTTTCTTCCCCAATCACAATTGAGGTAAGCGAGGGAATAAGCGACGGGTAGGATACAATTATTTTTATGCTTTCTCAATTCATCACTGAAAAGGTCTTCCAAACAACGTGTTCTTTTGATTTTAAGCCTGTTTTGGACACGCCCCTCTGCTATCCCAACGACCTAAGCAAGCAAGCTCGAGCGGAAGCGGCCCCCAATTCGATTATGCATTTACAGAAATGCCCCTCGATAGCAGAAAAAAAAGACGAACAGGTACTCACACCATAACACCATTCGATGTCGACGCTATTTTTCCCGAAAACCTTAATCAACCATAAATTTATCGGGCATAAAATAAAACCCTAGAACTATAGAATATATAAGATCTTGACCCAAAAAAAAACAATAGAAGATATCGAATGTTTAATTTTGGATACAGGATCAAACGAGGGGGAAGATGAGACGGCCTCAGGGATAATTCGGTGCTAGGGTATTTTCGTCCATGAAAAAGCAAAAAGTGAAGGGAAGCGGAAGAAGAGGGAGGGAGTGTTATCACCTTGACGCCAGTGGACCTTGCAGCCCTCGACCTTTCGTCGCCGCCGCTAGCGGAGGCACTGCTGTACCCCTCGAGCGGCGACTGTGGACTCGCCCGCCTCTTTCCCTTCTTCTTTTCCAACTGCTCTTCCTCCCCGTCCGCCGCCACCTCCGCAGTCTCCTCTTCTCCTCTCAAAGTTGAGAAGATCCGCGGGATCTTCATCATCTGTGACCTTTTGATCTTCCTTCCCCACTCCATAGGCCGCGTGGGCGCAGAGGTGGACGGCATCGCATCGCCCGCCGCATCCGGGTCAACCCGGCTCCGCTGACGAAAGTGGAGGATGACTGCGGCCGCGAGATGGGGATTGCGAAGGGCGTCCTTCGCCCAGTCGGCGTCATCGCAGGCATCGGTGGCGGCCATAGCAGACGGAAGGAGAGACAAGGAGCGACGTGTTGATGGACGGGGGAAGTGGGAGAGAGATGAGAGAATGTGCAGTGCGTTAATTACAATTATAAATTTAAGGAGTAAAAGGGATAGAGAGAAAGTGAAGGGCATGTTGGTGGTTAACAAAACGGGAAGCTCATTGATGTCTTGGATGGGTAGGGATGTCAATTCGAATGATTAAATCAATAATTCGGATAATATGATTTATAAAAAAAAATTGAATTCGGATAAGCCGTATAATCCGTCAAACTCGTCGAATCTGGAGAAAAAACTCTCTTTTATTAATTTTTTTTATAATTTTTTATTTTCACCCTATTTCATTAGACTACATTCTATTATTTATATTTATTTATATTGATAAAACATCCTAAGTTTTTTAAATAAAATTTAACTTATTCCTTAAAAAAAACTCATAAATTCAAAATTTAGATCAATCCCAATCCAAATTGATCAAAAACTAAATCAATCCAAAAAAACTCTCAATCTTAAATTTTCAATCCAAAAATATTTTCTACATATCGATTCCAGTCAAATTAACAGAATGAGTTTATTTTTAACACCTTTATGAAAGAACGTATGCTTTCTAAACTCCAATTGAATTAGGCAACCACTCTAATCGACCCAACCCGGAGCCGATCTAAGTGCTTCGGCCCGCTGGAGTTAACAAATTTGATATTATTGGGAAAATATAAATTACCCCAATATAAATTAAAGCCCTTAATTAACTATATATAGCATTTTTGTTTAAATAATATTCTTAATTCGATGCCAACTGGAAAAATTATTAGGCAGGATTTAAGAGAAGAGAAAATTGAGAAGAAAGTAAGAAGGGAAAATAATCATCCTCTAATTTTGTTTTAAAAAATAAAAATTATTTAATAATCAAGAATAATTCCTTAGATAGCTAGACATTTATTTATATAAACTATTCTTAAGATAACACCCCTAAATCTAAAGAATATAAAAGATAGGAATTATCAAAATTATAAAAAAAATCAAAAATACTATAATAGAAAAATAAAAAAATCAATAATAATATTAATAATCTTTGAATCATCTCGTATTAGTCACCCCGACTTGGAATAACTCATTCTTGAGTTTAAAGTAATATCAGGTGGTAGCCTAAAAAAAAGATCAAGTATCAACTCAACAAAATCTACTAAGAGCTGATGAATTTTGAGAATCCTTGTTGATCCGTTAATGGGTATGATATTATGGGCACTGCTCTTGTACATCTTAACATCCCTCAGACGCTTCTCCACCAGTTTGATGGTGTCAATCATGAAGACCACTTAGTAGCCTTTCTTCTTTAGTTTCTTCAAAAGGGAAGGAGGACCCACTAGTAGAAAAATCATTTTTTACTTCGACACATGTTACTTCGGTAATTATTAATTTTGAAGTAATATATAATAAACAACTTCAGTAATAACACTGCAGAAGTAAAAATACATATTTTACTTCTTATTTTAAAAAATGTGGGCTTCACTCTTTAATTTTTTTTTAGTATATTACTTCTACATAATATATTGGAAGAAGTAAAAAAATAATTTTAAATTTTAAATTTATAGATGCTGAAGTAAAAAGCACCTTAGCACTGAACAAAATGCTGAACGTCTAAAAATACTCAGCGCGCGACATTCTTTTTCCTAACCCTAGCGTTCTTTTGGCTTCCGTTCTCATCTCTCCAATCTCTTACCCCGGTTATCTTCTTCCTCCGCTATTTCTTTGTCTCTTTCGCCATTTTTCATTGTTTTCTTATCTACTCATTGATTTGTTTTTTTTGGCCATAGCAGGAGATGAGCAATGAAAAAGTGGATGGGTCTTCTTCTTCTTTAACCCTATGCGTAGTTCTCTTGCTTCCCTCAGGCCGTTGTTGCTTTGTTAATGACTTTTGCTCCTCTCTCGAAGCCCTTTAGCAAGCGTCGCTACCTTTGTCGTGATGTCCTCAAAGATGACACCCTCCGGAGGAGATGCCGCAGCAAAGTCCAGGTGAGGGAGTCAGCGTAGCTATTGAAGAAAGGCCTGGTGTATTCTCTGCTTCTCCTTCATCTTTCGGATGGGTCTTCTTCTTCTTTACCCCTATGCGTTGTTCTCTTGCTTCCCTCGGCATCGCCTCTGATCCCTTAATAATTGGGCTATTGCCACTTCGCTAGCGCTTTCACTCCCCTCTCGGAGCCCTTCTGCAAGCGTTGCCACCTTTGCTACACTATCCTTAAAGATGACGCCCCTTAAGAGGAGATGCTACAACAAAGTCCAGTTGAAGGAGTCGACATAGCTATTGAAGAAAGGCTTGGTGTGTTCTCCTTCATCTTTGGGATAATTTGAAGTTTAGTTTGGATTTCCAAATCAGCATCTTCTTGTCCTCCTGTTTAACCCAAAATACCCCATAATGGATTCCCAATCGTCATGTACATAGTGAAGACTTTCAATTGACTTCAGTTGATTCCAACAGAAATAGAGGAAGAAGAGGAAAAGAGAGGTGAATAATTGGGCATTGCCCGGGTTGTAGTTTTGTCCCAAGGCTAAGTTGAGTGATCTATCACCTTTACCTGTATCATGTTCGATAGAATGGATAGATGGAGAAGGAGGTTCGGTAGAGCACTCGTTGATCAAGAACAAGGATAAAAGGTTGGTAAAGTATGGGAAAGCTAACCTATAAATTTCTCTCAACAAATATTTGGTTGGATTTACTTGTAACTTTGACAGATTAATCTGTCAAAGAAGGAAAATTCTATAAATAACTATCTTGCTTAGAGTTTATGGATCGATTAAGGTGCAAGAGGAAGAAGAATGTTGGTGCAATATCCCCTGGGTCAAGGTTGACCAGGTTGACTAGGCATGAGTTGGCTCAAGCTTCAGTCTTGATATTTGAGTTTCGATATTTGACAATACATGGAGATTGCAGGTGTAATCGTCCGTTTGGGGAGATTGTTGGTGTAATTTTCCTTTGGTCAAGGTTGACCAGTAGGTCAAAGAATTGATCGGATACTTGACTAGAAAAGTCCTGGTGAGTGAAGCCAGGCAGTATGAAAATCCTAGTGAGTGAAGATAGGTGAAAGTCCTGGTGAGTGAAGCCAGACAGATGGAAAACCCTAGTGAGTGAAGCTAGATGAAAGTCCTGGTGAGTGAAGCCAGGCAGATGGGAAGACCTAGTGAGTGAAGCTAGGCAGAAGGAAAATCCTAGTGAGTGAAGCTAGGTGAAAGTCCTAGTGAGTGAAACCAGATAGATGGAAAGTCCTAGTGAGTGAAGCTAGGCAGAAGAGAAATCCTGGTAAGTGAAGCCAGACACGTGAAAATCCAGGTGGGTCAAGGTTGACCGGACACCTGGTATTGATAAGTCCAAGTGGGTCAAGGTTGATCGGACACTTGGCACGAGGAGAAAAGAGTCCAAGTGGGTCAAAGGGATTCATCGGACACTTGGTGAGGAAGTCCTAACAGATTGAGGGTGATCGAATGCTAGGCATGATATTTCAACTGGTCATGGTTGACCGGATGTTGGTTCTAAGGACTTTGGACTTGATTTGGAAAGTCACTAATGTGCCAAATCGATCAACCGATCGATTGACTCATGCCCAATCGATTGGTTGATCGATTGGGTGAGATGTCGTGACAAAAGGACCTCCCAATCGATCGGTTGATCGATTGGGAAGGTGACGCCGTCGCACAGAAGTCCTCCCAATCGATCAGTCGATCGATTGGGAGCCTCTAATCGATCGAGTGATCGATTGGGAGGCTAGAAAATCGCGGGACAACCTTGAATCAATCGGGCAATCGATTCAGGCGATTTCCAAGAGAGCACAGAGGCGCTCTGAATCGATCAATCGATCGATTCAAAATCTCCCCAATCGATTGAGAGCAATTCAATCGATTGGGATCCGCCCGTTGCGCAGGTTATAGCCGTTGGCGAGTGATTTTCTGCATAGCTCTTCGATTCCTCTTCACGCGATCACAGCAACTTCTCCACAGAGACTCATGCCAGTTCTTGAAGCATTCTTGGAGCAAGGGTTGCTGTCCTTCCGAGATCAAGAGGTGTTCAACACAAGAAGAAGAAGCTAGGGTTAGGGTTTATGCTATAAATCTTGTAAGATCCTACTTGTATTTACTTTCCTTTCTTTCTTCTTGTATTGAGAGGTTTGTAAGGCTTCTCCACCTTCGGTAGTTACCGTAAAGGAGTGTTTTCATAGTGGAGAGTGCTCATGTGTGTGAATCCTTGGATTAGTCACCTCTTCTTGAGGTGGACACCAAGTAAATCCTTTGTGTTAGCGTTGTATTTTTGTTTCTTGTTCTTTCCACTACATATCTTCACTAAGAAGCAAGCAACGACGAGCGCGACAAGCTATTCACCCCCCCCCCCTCTAGCACATTTCTACCTTAACAAGTGGTATTAGAGCGAGGTCGCTCTTCACCAGAATTATCGCCGGGAGGGACAACAAGGCTAGAGGGTAAAGAAGTTGAAGCAAATTTCATCAAGCCAAAGATTTTATCAAGAGCTCAACTTCAAATGGAATTCAGATTCGACACAAGGGTGCCTCCACCATTCACTTCAACAAGCTTCGATCTTTGGAAATCAAGGATCGAAAATTTCTTGATGGTGGAGATAGAGCAATGGTTTGCCCTAATGGATGGCTTCGAACCTCTAAGAAATTCAAAAGGCAAGATCCTCAAGAAGAGCAAATGGATCCAAGAGCAAATTCAAATGAGTGAGGCAAATGATAAAGTGACCAAGCTATTGGTCGATTTACTATCAAGCAATATTTTGGCTCAAGTTGGAGAATGCAAGGATGCCAAGGAGCTTTGGAGCAAATTGGAAAAGGTTCATGAGATCTCCTTCATTGTACCAAATCAAGAAGAATTAAATGGAGGATCATGTGTCATCCCTACATGTAAAGGTATAAATGTTTCAATTAAAAATAAAAATTATATTATATGTTTTGAGTGTAGGGAACATGTTCACTACAAGAGTAAGTGCCCAAAATTGACCAAGATGAAGGGTCAAATGACACCAAAGGGCAAGGAGAAGCTCAAGGAGACCACCCCCATAACAAAGAAGAGCAAGGAGCACATTGTGTGCTTCTCGTGTCATCAAAAAAGACATTATCGGAGTCAATGTTCTAAGGAGAGGAAAGCGGACAAAGTCAAGGGAGGAAGCTCAAGTCAAGGGGGAGCGTCCAAGGTAAAACCCAAAGTCTCATTTATTAAACCTATTCCTTTGACAAATGGTAAAAAGCATGCTAGTTCAAGTTTTTATCATTTTAATGTTATTTACCATAAAAATAGAAAACATGATAGCATTAAGGAAAAACATATAGCTCTTTATGCTAAAACTATCACACCTAAGGTTAAGAAGATAGATAACAACTTAGGCAATAACTCTAAGAACCTTAGGTATAAGCCTAAAAATAAAAATGCTCAAGAATTTAATGGAAAACCAAAATCTAGGGATTTATTGGAGGAAAATCAAGTCTTGAGGTCAAGGCTTGATAAAATTGAAAAGACCCTAAAAATGATGGAAAATATCCTAAAAGGAAAAAAAAAAGAGCATAAACTAGGTCTAGGAGCACATAAGTCATCTAATGACCATAGAGGTTTGGGATACAAACCTAAAACCAAGAAGGAAGTGCCTTCTTATCAC
This sequence comes from Zingiber officinale, assembly GCF_018446385.1. NCBI lineage: Eukaryota > Viridiplantae > Streptophyta > Magnoliopsida > Zingiberales > Zingiberaceae > Zingiber > Zingiber officinale. The sequence continues at coordinate 206,319 of NW_024589823.1, forward strand.
AGGATTCCATATAACTACGGAACTAACCCTAGGTCTAGAGGTCAAATCAAAGATACAAGGAAAGCTATCCCTAGGAGTATCTTTGCAACGACAAATATGACTAAGACTTCTAAGAAGTCTAAGAAAGTCACCAAGAAAGTCACAAGAGAGGTAATCCCTAGAGTTGACCTAGAGGAAGTGTCCAAGGCTTCTAAGAAGCCTAAAAAGGTCACTAGGAAGATATCTAGGGAAGTTATCCCTAGTGATTACCTAGAACATCCAAGGAACACCAATAGGTTTTGGGTTCTTAGGAGCATCTTCTCTACCCCTTAGATGGGTTAGAGAGTGTCAACTCTAATTGGAAGGATAGTTAATCCAATCTTGATGAAGTTGGGACTCGGAGAGCATTTTCAAGGTTTTTATTAACCTTTGAAAATGAAATGGATTAATTGTTTACTCTTTAGAAGAGTAAAATGTGCCAAGTTTTAAGGAATTGAATTTAATTTTGATTGGCACAAATAAGAAGAGCACAAGAAATGTCAAGTTGAGTTTTAGCATTTTCTTAAGAAAATATGGGCAATCTGGGATTATTTTTAGATTTAGCTAAGGATTTAAGGACACTTAAATAGATAATCTAGGTATTTTATTTAAGATAAATTACTATGCATTATTTGCCCATCATATATCATGACATCATGTTTAGCATTCATATTTTATTATGAAAAATAACAAAAATACCATGTCATGTCATACATACATCATGTAGTTAGAGAAAATTATTCTTTTTGATGTATGTCATAACTCATCATACATTATTATTAATTCCTTGAAATTAAGGACAAATGATATTTACTAACAAATAACATCCTAGGTGGATGTTCATAATCCAAAATGCCTACATAGATATGCATGATCCCTAGTTTACGACAAAAACTAAAACTTTACATCTCATAAAGAACTATAAGATGACTTGTATGTGTTTTAGTACACATTAGATAAGAGTGAGATGTTAGGAAGATGAACAAGACTCAAGATGTTGATTTAGTGCATCTAGTTGAGTTTTGGTTTCATCAAAACATATAGTTATGTGTATTTTAATCATTGGGAAAGCTAATGTACAAGTCATGTGCATTGAGCCCAAATAACATGGTTGGATATTGGTTTTGAAAATAATTTTAAAATACTTTTGGAAAACCTTGGTGAAGATTATCTTTTGATAGTAATCATCATTGAAAAGTTAGACACAAATTAGAAGAACATACTAAAGTTTTTACAAACTTTCAAGTTTGTGTCAATCTTTGAAAATATGAAGTATTTTGTTAAAAAACTATTTTTCCTTGATAGTGTATATCCTAAGTAATGTCTACATGAATTTTCATGATTTTTAGAATTTTGTAGAATTTTTAGGGAGTTTCTAAACCTTGCTGAAATCATATTTCAGAAATATCAGGTCTTCAATTGATCACCCGATCGATTGGAGTGCCTCAATCGATCGGGTGATCGATTGAGAAGGTTGTTTTTGCGAGCAGAAGCTCGCTGGATCGATTCAAACATCCTGAATCAATCCATTGATCGATTGAACATGTTTCGATCGATTGAGACCCAACCCCAATCGATTGGGAATGCTGATTTTGGCTGGGAAAGCTTAATTTCAGCATTTTAAATCAATTTTAGTCTAGGTAACCATTCCTAACCCTTCAACACATATTTGTACATATTTAGGGGGAGTTTTCATGATGAAAACAAGATTGGATTGGCTAAGGGAAACTAAGTAGAGGTTTAGGTTGAGGTTTTGTTTCAATTTATAATTTTTGAACCTCAAAACTTATAAATTTGAGTTTCCTAAATATTTAGGGATTTCAAGTCATTATTGGTACAATGACAGAAGTTTGAAATATGTCTTTAGGGGGAGTTACTTTTTAAGGACATGAAATTTATTTTCCGAAACCATTGAAGGTGGTTAAACCTTCGTTTAGAAAAACAATGCTCAAGGTTGAGCATTGAAAAATAATAGAGAGTGAATATCATCATTGTGGGGTTATGGATGCTCTAGGATGATTATCATAACGTGGAATAATGCTCCAGGGTGAGCATTTAATATAGTGAAGGGAATGAGACATTCATTGTTGGATTGGTTAACGCTCAAGGGTAAGCGTTGAAGATAATGAAGGGTATGAGACTCTCATTATGGTGTTGTGAACAACAAGTGAAGTTGTGAACAACGATGAGTAACTCTTCAGGGGGAGAGTTCTTTTTTATGTGTGCCAATAGGAGGAGAATGTAGGGTTTAAGTTAGACCTTCATTACCTAAAGAGGGAGTTTGCCCTCTAAGAAACGGGGAGAATGAAGGAAACCCTCATTCATACTTTGGCAGGAAAGGGAGTTGAGGCTATGAAATTAGCCTAACTTAAAATGTTTTGTCAAACATCAAAAAGGCGGAGATTGTTGGTGCAATATCCCCTGGGTCAAGGTTGACCAGGTTAACTAGGCTTGAGTTAGCTCAAGCTTGAGTCTTGATATTTGAGTTTCAATGTTTGACAATACATGGAGATTGCAAGTGCAATCGTCCATTTGGAGAGATTGTTGGTGCAATTCCCCTTTGGTCAAGGTTGACCAGTAGGTCAAAGGGTTGATCGGATACTTGACTAGGAAAGTCTTGGTGAGTGAAGTCAGACACTATAAAAATCCTAGTGAGTGAAGTTAGGTGAAAGTCCTGGTGAGTGAAGCCAGGCAGATGGGAAATCCTAGTGAGTGAAGCTAGGTGAAAGTCCTAGTGAGTGAAGCCAGGCAGATGGGAAAACCTAGTGAGTGAAGCTAAGCAGAAGGGAAATCCTAGTGAGTAGAGCTAGGTGAAAGTCTTGGTGAGTGAAGTCCGGCAGATGGGAAACCCTAGTGAGTGAAGCTAGGTGAAAGCCCTGGCGAGTGAAGCCAGGCAGATGAGAAGTCCTAGTGAGTGAAGCTAGACAAAAGGGAAGTCCTAATAAGTGAAGCCAAACACATGAAAATCCAGGTGGGTCAAAGTTGACCGGACACCTGGTATCGATAAGTCCAAGTGGGTCATAAGGATTGACCGGAAATTTAGTGAGGAAGTCCTAATAGATTGAGGGTGATCGGATGCTAGGTATGATGTTCCAACTGGTCATGGTTGACCGGATGTTGGTTCTAAAGATTTTGGACTTGATTTGGCAAGTCACTAATGGGCCAAATCGATCAACCCGATCGATTGACTCATGCCCAATCGATCGGTTGATCGATTGGGTGAGATGCCGCGACAAAAGGACCTCCTAATCGATCAGTTGATCGATTGGGAAGGTGACGCCGTCGCACAGAAGTCCTCCCAATCGATCAGCCAATCGATTGGGAGCCTCCAATCGATCGGGTGATCGATTGGGAGGCTAGAAAATCACGGGACCACCTTGAATCGATCGAGCAATCGATTCAGTCGATTTCCAGAGAGCATAGAGGTGCTCTGAATCGATCAACCGATCGATTCAAAGCCTCCCCAATAGATTGAGAGTAATTCAATCGATTGAGATCCGACCGTTACGCAGGTTATAACTGTTAGTGAGTGATTTTCTGCATAGCTCTTCGATTCCTCTTCACACGATCACAGCGACTTCTCCACAGATACTCACGCTAGTTCTTGAACCATTTTTGGAGCAAGTGTTGCTGTCCTTCCAAGATCAAGAGGCATTCAACACAAGAAGAAGAAGCTAGGGTTAGGGTTTATCTGTAAATCTTGTAAGATCCTACTTGTATTTACTTCCCTTTCTTTCTTCTTGTATTGAGAGTGTTGTAAGGCTTCTCCACCTTCGGTAGTTACCGTAAAGGAATGCTTTCATAGTGGAGAGTGCTCGTGTATGTGGATTCTTGGATTAGTCACCTCTTCTTGAGGTGAAAATCAAGTAAATCCTTTGTGTTAGCGTTGTATATATTTTTATTTTTTGTTCTTTCCGCTGCATATCATCACCAAGAAACAAGTAACGACGAGCGCGATGAGCTATTCCCCCCCCCCCCCCCCCTCTAGCACATTTCGACCCTAACAAAGAAGACTAGAAGTTTATGGATCGTTCAATTTATAAAATAGGCTAGCTTAGAGTTCAATGGCGGGATAGGATTTCAGATTGCCAATTGAAAGTAGTTGGAACAAGCATGACTTCTTTTTGTTGGGACAAACATCCTTCTCTAATATAATCCAAAAAGTTTGAGAGTTTATGAGATTGCTAAAATTGAATATATATGATCTAACAATTTTGTTCTTGTAGAGCAAGACGTGGAAACCATGGATCTGGTGAAGGGCAAAGGAGCAACCAAAATGTAAGAGGATATACAAGTCTCATCTCTACTTATTTTGTACTATTTCTTTAATCTTCAGAATTCCTTGAAACTAGTTCTATATCTGAAAAATGTCAATCTCTATATTATAGATCAAGGCTTCATTAAAAAGAAGCAAGAATAGTATTTTTAAAGTGTAAAGTCCACTGCCTTTCAAATTGAGGACCAAGGTACAATGTTATATATCTCAAGGCAAGAAGGTTTTTTGTGCAACTGTAATTCAATTTCAAAACTAAACATCTGTATGTGTAATTATGCGCATCTGCAAGAAGCTAACCAAATTTGATTATATAAACTCTACATATGTGAGGTTTGAGTAAAATCTATATTCTACATAAATTAGAAAACATTAATCCTTATTAAATAGGCAGTTGAATGATGTTCTATAATTGATGACTAGAACCATTCATGACTGAACTGTTATCAATAATGTGAGTAAATCAAAATTGAGAGAGAAAGAAACCTGAAGGTTACAAAAAGGTTGTCACATCTTTGTAATTGTAGGATAGGGATTGTAATAGACGTTGGGAATTTAAATTTGTGTAACAAACATTTATTGTCAAATCTTTGAAAAAGGTTATCAAATCTTTGGAATTGCGGGATAGGGATTTCAAACTTCCTATTATTTCCCCTTATTCTATAGAGTTATATATTAATTATTGTTTGTTTTCTTCATTAAATTTTGGTTTTCTAGTTGAACATTCTATAATCTATACTGATTATGTTTATATTCTATCTAACCATTCTATATTATCTCTTCGCCACGTTATGTATCCAGATTTTCTCCTTAGAAAGGTTCCCATGGAACACAAAACCTATGCCTTGGTAACAGTCACAGAGGTTCGGATATTGGTAACAAAATGGGTCTGTTGAATGTGGATATTGTGTGATGAGGTACATGAAAAAGATATTTGAATTTGAAAATCCAGAGTTGGAGAATATGGTGAATTTTGATATTGAATTATAGGATCATAATAATTCATAAAATTCTCTAATTGTGTTGATGTTTCTGTGAAACCTTTGATCTTGTGCTAAAAATCTAAGTAAAGAAATAGAAGTTTCATGATAAAGATGAGGTATGATTCTAGGCAGTTGATCTCCTGGATTCCTTTGGAGCATTCCTAAAAGTTTTGTTCTTGAATTAAAGGAACATGATATTATTTGATTAAATACCTAAGTCTCCAATCTTATTGATGTTTGTAAGATAGATAGATTTGTTTTGCTGTAAAATTGTGATATATAGAAATGCTTTTCAGATTCTTGATAACTTTTTGGTCTTTTCATCATAATATTATTAGAGAATTATAGTTAGATTGAATCTAATGCATTTTGTATTTTTTACATTTCAATTTATAGCAACAATCAAGAACAAATATTACAACCAATCTCAATTTGATGAAGTCAGAAATGAGTGGAGTGAATTTGTGTACTGATATGTATAACGTGCCTAAGTTGTGTATGTTAAGATAAATATTTGGGATCATTGTGGATTTTAGTGCTGCTCTTGTAGATGTAATCTGTGGTAAATAGTGGATATAATTTTGGATATACTCGTGGATATAAGTATGAATAAACTTGTTTGTAAGATTGATATTCGTCAATACTAAAGCTATAGTTTAAATCAATTACTTTGTCAATAAATGTAAACTGCAAAGTAACATAATATCAAATACTTTGACATATATAAATTATTATGAAGTTATAGAATATATTTACTTCGGTAATAAATGTAAACTATGAAGTTACATATCATCTATACTTCGACACATTAAAAAACTAACGAAGTAAAAGACATTTTTTTACTTCGGCATCGGGTCACCTCTAAACCGGTTTTGCCTCCTTGAACTGGTCAAAGACTTCGCTATTTTTCATATATACGACTTCGGTGATAAGATGAAGTAAAATAGTACCATTTTACTTAACGAACATCTACTTCGGTAATTATCTATCTACGACTTTGGTGAATATACGAAGTAAATCAAGGAAATTCTACTAGTGGGGATTTCGACAATTTTTTTTATGTTGGATACATGTAAATAGAAAAGAGGTGACAAGGAAAGAGACTCTATTATGAATGAGACTTTAGTCTCATATTGAGAGTTTCAAGATATATTGGTTGGTTTATATTGTTTCACAAGTATTGTAGTTGTTTCACAAATGCATAAGGAGGGACTTTATCTCATGCGTGGGTGTGCATAGTGTTGGTGCAGCAGCGACGCCGCGGGAGGGGAGAGGGGTGAATTGACTGTAAATTAAAATGGCATTTCTCGATCTTTCAAACAAGATTAGTAGCACAATTAAACTAAAACAATTTAACAACTAATAAAATAAAAGAGACAAAGAAAGTTACTTGGTTACAACTTAGGTGGTTGTTAATCCAAGACAAAAGAAAGCACTAAAAATCTCCTTCGATGAAGGCGGAGAAGCCTCTTACATTCATTTAGTGCTTAGAAAGTTACTAGGAAATGAATACTTGAGTTGTTATTTATTTCCTAGGTCCAGGGGTCTTTTTATAGCCCCTAGTAAATCTTATCTGAGGTTTGAAGGTACCTTCAATAGGCTTGAAAGCGCCTCCAACGTGGCAAACCTTATCACCGAAGATAAAGTCTTATCTTCGGCTAACGACTACTGTTTGCCTAGTCTAAAGCGCCTTCAAGGGGTTGAAGACGCCTTCCATAAAGGCTCGAAGGCGTCTTCAAGGGTTGAAGGCACCTTCCACCAGAAAGGCATGAGGGTGCTTCAACAGTTGCTACAGAGCTCTAAAATTCTCTATTGGCGCTTCCGCTGCTCTACTTGCTTTAGTGATTTCGTCTATTCGGAATTGGGCTCATCCGGGCCCATCTTCCGGGATTCTCCTTGAGCAAACTTCCTCCCTAGCTTCTTGTCCCTCGAACGTCACGCACGCCCTTCTCGTCCACCGGTGTACTCTTCTACAGCACCTCATCCCTCGGATGCACCGAGCACGCCGACTCTTTTCTCGTGTCATCCTTCTCGCTAGCTACATCTTCCGCTCGACTTCTTGTGTTCCTAAGCTCCTGCACACTTAGACACAAGGATCAAACATACACATAGCCTAACTTAACTTGGTTGACTACATTAAAACTACTACGGGGTACTTATAATATCTCTTTTTTTGATGTGCATCAACCTAAATTCAAGTTAGGGTTAAGAATACAATAATATAACTTATGCAAAGAAGTTGCAATTAGAATCAAATATTGTAATAATTAAGTAATAAAATTTGTAATTTAAAATAACAAAAAAATTCTTATTAAAGAATTTGCAATTAGAATAAAATATTATAATAAATTAAGTAATAAAATTCATAATTTGAAATAACAAAATTCTTACTCCCCTTAACTTGTACATACTTCTCCTCCTTTGATTACATCAAAATAAAATTTGGGGAAAAAGGAAAACTGTTAGAAAATTTAAAATATTTTTCTAGGGGTACTTAACAAGAATTATTGGTATGCTAACATGTTTTAGATATAATTTTCAAAAATATTCTATCTCTACTAATTAATCTTCTATTTCAAAAAATAATAATTTAGAATTATGCTTAATTGTTAAAAAAAAATATTTTTTGTCACAATGAAGCAAAAATATCTAAAGATGTAAAAAAAATTTCACGAAATTATGAAATTGACTTAATCAGTAAAAGTTTAAAATTTTTGAAAAAAAATGTTTAAAAATACTTTCAGGACATGGTCTATGTGTTTGCCCCCACTAAGCTGACTATATCATACCTAGCTCAAGTAATACTTCCTCATTCTACGGATTCAAATTACTCGTACATGTGTACAACAATCACATACTCTTAATATGTGATGTTTTGGCTAAAGACTTTGAGTAATAATCCTAATGAGTGGTCATATGATATACGTCTCCTCACTAGGAGTGGTGAATCTTTTATGGGCTATCCAAACACCTTTAGGCACTTCGACTTATACTCAATCATCTCGGGTCCACACCTCCCCCCCAACCAAAAAAATTAGAGTTTATCACACCTATGCAAGAAAAGCAATAGTGGCAAGTTGATTGAATCAGTATTTATAGAATGGGAGAGAAAAAAAGGGACTTGGTCAAGATATTCTCAAGCAACACAATAGGATGGTACGAGATTCGAAGGAGAAGGATCATGCCCTAACTACATTTATCAAAAGCTACAAACTCAAATTTCATCATGGATCTGGTTATTATGGTTTGCTTAGAAGATTTTCATAAAATAACTTCACTTCCTAAAGCGAATACATATCCACTAATAGATTTTGAGTCTTTCATGTCAGATATCTAATTTACATCGCTGAATACATCGCTGTATCCACTAGTAGACTTTGAGTCTTTCATGTCAGATTCCAATTTACAATAGGTTCAAGCAGTTATCCATTCCCTTCCTGATTCTTGGGAAATGATGAAACAGAATCTGAGGCACAGTGAAAGTATCAAGACTTTCACCGATGTCTTGCGCCATGTTAAACTTGAGGTGAAGATGATTGAATCCGCAAGGATTTATGGTTAAGCTTTTGTAGTTGAAGGTTATGGTTCCAAGAATAAGAAAAGATGGTTTAAGAAAGGAAAGGAGGCTAGTGCTGTTACTGTTAGAAACCAAATCAAGAAGAAAGGAAAGAAATATGGACAAAAACATAGGAGCAAGTTGACCTGCTTCAATTGTGGCAAGAAGGGTCATTTTGCTCGGGATTGTACTGAGCCTAAAAAAGTAGATCCATCTCTATCTTCTTTCCATGAGCATCATGTTGCAAGTACAGTGTTGTTAGCCGATTTGTATCCTTTGTGGATTGTAGATTCAGGAGCAACAAACCACGTAACACGTGATCGATCTACATATGTGGAGTACCATCAGGTACCACTTGGCAATAAATGGATATATGTAAGAAACAATGCAAGAATTAAAGTCAAAGGAATTGACACTTGTAAGCTCAACCTACGTGGTGGGCATACCCTGTTTCTACATGATGTCCTATATGCTCCTAAGATTCAACGGAATTTGGTTTTCGTCATTTGTCTTCTTGATTTAGGTTATTGTGTAAATTTTTATAACCGTTGTGTGGAACTTCGAATTAACTCTGTGTTAATTGGGCATGGTTATGTAACAAATAATTTTGTGGTTCTTGATATAGAATCAAATAATAATGATGGTTGTTTTTTAAACATTGCTCTTACTAGTAATGCTGATGTTAATGATGAAATTTGGCATGCTAGATTAGAACATATAGGACAAGAACGAATAAATAGATTAACTAAGGAGGACCTTTTAGGCACTTATGCTAAAATTAACTTGTCTATATGTGAGCATTATCTTGCTGGAAAGATGACTAGGAAATTATTTGGTAAGGTTATTAGGGTTGAATCACCATTGCAATTAATTCATTTGGACATTTGTGGTCCAATAAATATGAAGGCTAGAAATGAGAGTTCTTATTTCATTACATTTATTGATGACTTCACACGTTTTGGTCATATATATTTGATTTCTCACAAATCTGAAGCATTATATTGCTTTATTCGTTACTTGAACGAAGTTGAGAATCAATTGAAACGTAAGGTTAAAACCTTGCGTACTGACCGTGGAGGTAAATATTTGTCTGATCAGTTGAAGATAATATGTAATGAGAAAGGTATTATTAGACAACTAACTATACCTGGAACTCCACGGCAAAATAGAGTTGTTGAAAGAAGAAATATGATTCTTCTTGAAATGGTTAGGTTTTTGATGGCACAGGCTAATTTGCCAATCTACTATTGGGGAGATGCATTATTAGTTGCGGCCTATATACTTAATAAAGTGTCTTCAAAGTCAGTTCCATCTACCTCACATAAATGTTGGGTAGGCAGAAAGTCAGATTTAAGTAATATGAGACCTTGGGGGTCATGATAAGACTCACGGACATGAAAAATTAGGACTCAGAGGTAAGAAGTGTATCATTAAAAGGTATTCTGAGACTTCTAAAGGTTATGTTTTTATTGGTGAGCGACAAGATGGAACCATTTTTAAAATAGAGTCAAGAGATGCTGTTTTTCTTGAAACTGAGTTCCCAACACGTGGTAAAGTTGATAAGACAATTTCTCTATATGAGATAGAGGAGGAGGATAATGTTCCTTTATCAACAAATCAGGAGATGCCTGAATCTAGTCAACCTAATGGGAGTAATTTGCCACTGAATGAGTCAATTTCTCAACAGTCTAACCTACGAAGAAGTAGTCGTCAGATTATTCCTCGGAGAAGGTTTGATATTGAGAATGAGACATTGATGATTCTCCCAGTTGATGATGAGAAACCTCGAACAGTTAAGGAAGCTTTGAGAAGCTCAGTAAGAGAAAAATGGAAAATTGCAATGGATGAGGAAATGGAATCAATGAGAAAGAATCAAGTTTGGGATTTAGTCGATCTTTCTCCGGGCTGAAGGGTTATTGGGAATAAGTGGATTTTCAAAATAAAGAAAAAAGAAGATGGATCGATTAATCGATACAAAGCTCGATTAGTTGCAAAAGGATATATCCAAATGGAGGGTATTGACTTTGAAAAGACATTCTCTCCAGTTGTGAAGTTTGTGTCAATACGTGTCATCCTAGCTATAGTAGCAAAATTTGACATGGAATTACATTAGATGGATGTAAAAATGATTTCCCTTAATGGTAATCTTGACTAAGAAATCTATATGATACAACCAGAAGGTTATGTTACTGAAGGCCAAGAGAATAGAGTATGTAGACTTAGGAAGTCTATATATGGGCTAAAGTAAGCACCAAGATAATGGAACATGAGATTTAATGAAGTCATTTTGTCTTATGATTTTAAAATGATCAATGAGGATCATTGTGTTTACCTTAGAAAGGAAAAAGGAAAGTATATCATTTTATCATTATATGTTGATGATATGCTAATAGCTAGAGGTGACAAAAAGTGTGTGATAGAAGTCAAATCTTGGCTTTTATCGCAATTTGGCCTAAGATGATACAATACTTCAATATGTCATATTGCAACATTGAATAGACGCCTATAGCAAGAGGTACTATCTTGAGCAAAAGTATGTATCCAAGACTCATGAAGAAATAGCCGAAATGAAGAAAAAATCATATGTCAGTGCTATTGGTAGTTTAATGTACACTATGTTGTGTAGTCGTCCTGATATAAACTATGTTGTTGGCTTAGTTAGTTGTTTCCAATCAAACCTAGGATCGAGGCACTGGAAAGTGGTGAAAAAAATATTCAGATATCTCAAAGGAACAGCGGATTATTGCCTTTGTTTCCAAGGATCATATATGAGCCTAAGTGGCTACACAGATGTAGATTAGACAGGGGACCTTGATGACAGAAAATCCACATCTGGCTATGACTTCTTGCTGAATGGTGGCGCTATCTCATGGAACAACAAGAAGTAGGCTTGTGCAACCTTGTCAACAATGGAAGCTGAGTATGTGGCTTGTGCAGCGGTTGTGTAAGAGGTTGTTTAGCTAAGAAGGTTCTTGAAACATCTGAAGATTGCTGAGGACAGTGGGAGTCCTGTTACAGTGTACTGTGACAGTCAAGCTGTAATAGCTTTTTCCAAGGATCCCAAATATCACAGCAAAGGCAAGCATATAGAAATTAAGTATAATTTTATAAAAGATATTATTGACAAGAAAAAGATAATTCTTGAGTACATCCCTACTCCAAATATGCTTGCTGATCTTTTTACTAAGTCATTGAATAAAGAGTCATTTCATGGATATGTGAAGTCTTTGGGACTTCGAAGAATGTAACTTATTGTAAAGACATTTTGATAAATGAAAAATGTCATGATCTATTCAGTGTATATGTCTTTATTACATTCGAATAAAATTCTCGATAGGTATGTTGGCAGATTAAGATTAGTCCACTCACATGGACAATCATCTCTATTTGTTAAGTATGAATAGAGGTAAGACCGTTGCTTATGGGATAACTTATATAACTATGAATAGAGACATACCCGTAAGTTAAGATCGTCTTGATAATTGTGCCAAGATGAAATCATTTATGTAATGATTAGAGTAAATGTACCTATGATTTACTGAATCTGCTTAAGACCAGATTGAAATTCATGTATTGAATTCAGGATTAGACATTAGGTATGTCTAGATCGAAATCTGTACGATGTTAAATTTTGATAAAAAACATGCACTCTTTTTAGTAAAGAGAATAACATCGTAGCATGTGATTCATACTACATGTGCTATGGCGACAAGGAGGGTAGTAGGAGAATGAATCCCTGCTTCTCTACTATGTGAGACCCTTGAGATTATAAGTTAATCTTAATCTTACCCTAAGTGACTATTTAGCTGTCTACTTGAAGTTCTGATCAGTGACTATTTAGCATATTTCCTATTGACTATGGATGATTCGGTCTATAGAGCATAATTAGGAAAGCAACTGATTAGAATGAATAGATTCTAACTAAAAAGAAAAGTTAAGATTTTTTTACATCTGTGACATTTATTCACTGGTACCAGTTACATTTTTAGTTCAGTACATAAAATGTAATTGTGAATAATTTGTTTAATTGGAGATATTGAATATGCTCTTGACATATAGTCAATATGAGAGATTAGATATGTTCATAATGATGCAAATAATTTAATCTGGGTAAAGGCAAGTCATTGATGTCTCTGATTCTTTTTAAAGAGCAACTATGTTAGGTGTAACAATCTTTTTAGCAATAAATACTCAGTATGCTTGCTGTCGCACGAACCATTTTTCCTAATGTATGGAATGGATATTCTTATATGGTTTTTGTGACTAGTTAATTTATGCTCTGGTCTTCGTGACTTGATCATCATAAAGTCTATGTGACTTATTTGGTCTTTGTGACTAATTCATTTTGCTCTGGTCTTCGTGATCTAATCGTCAAATAGTCTATATGATTTAATCGATTTTTGTGACCAATTAATATTTGGCTTTGACAATATGGCATGATCATCTCGTAGTCTATGTGACTAACATGATCTATGTGATCATATAACCTTACGAATTGACTTGAACGAGTGGGAGATGTTGGATGTTGAAGAGACGAAGGGGCACCATTTTCCCTTCATTTCTCTCATCGCTGCAAACGCCTCTCTTCACTGCAAACGCCAAGGAGACGAAGGGGCGTCCTTTCCCCTTCATCTACCTCAATCTTCATATAAATGGTGTGTCTAAGCCATGGGAAGGGATCAGTAGAAGGATAAGGGGAGAGACGATGGTGATCAGTGTTGGTCGAGCAAAGGAGAAAATCCGAGAGGTTAGGGATCTGGCTCGTGAACCTTGAAGCACTTTTCAGTTACCTGTGATCGTATTTCCGACAGCAACGACGTCTGACGACTTCTTCGATTACTATGAGTGATTATAATTTGACTAATAATACATTATTATTATTATTATTATTATTATTATTATTATTAGACGCACTAGTATAACTTAAGGATAAATGTTTCCAGACCTATTTAATTAATTTGAATTACAGTTTATGATGACCGAGAACTGAAATTTGATTTGCAGTTTTAGTCATGCGATCAATAGAAAATGATAAGTATATATAAATTTTTCTACTGTTCTTAAATCATATATATATCAGATTTATTTCAGTAAAAATAGCTAGAAATTAGAACAGAACCAATAGACAAGCAGACATGCATAATTGTGGAGCCAACCAACGTAACGACGAGTCTAAAGTCTAAGGGTCAAGTCAATAAAGTTGGACGAGTCTCCTGGCGTCGCGTTCGAATATGATCCTCCGCCTTCCCCTCCTATCCATTGCCTCCCGATCGACTCCACTTCGAGCTTAACAGCCGGCGCCGGAAGTGCCGGCACTTCTCTCCACGCTGCAGGGTAGGACCGGCGCCTGTACAACAGCCCACCTGCAGCGGCGGACGCGGCCGGAGCACCGTGGTACGGCATGTGGATCACGGAGCGCACTGGTACGTCGCGCCTCCGGCCAGCGTACTGCAGAAATTCCGCGGCGGCGCCTCGCATGGCGAGGTTTCGCTCGCGCCTGTGAGCATTCTGATGCCCACCTAGAGCCTGAGGGTGGAGTACGTCTTCGGGCAGTAGTTGCACGAGAACACTCTCGGCGCGGGTTCTGGCGAAGCGGGCTCGGCCTTGATCGCTCCGAGCTTGCTTAAAAGGTCGAGCTCGAGGACCGACGACTTCGGGTACACCCCATCGCCGGCGTCCTTGACCCCGGTCGTGCTCAAACCCAAGATGTTCTTTCCGCGGTTGGCATTCATCTTCTCCTCCTGAGTCTTGTTCCAGATTGGTAGAGATACAGATATGTGACGACGATTTATATAAAGAGAGAGGGACAAGGCAGGAGACGACGATGAAGGTATGAAATCAAAACGATAAGAGCATATCTTCCCATGGAACTTAGCTATTAATATAAGTCCATATATTTCGATCTCTTTCCTTTTCATTAATTTTTTAATTATGACAATTTTTATTACTCCGATATTTTTTTCTAGAAAAAATAAATATTAAGAATTGAGAATGCAACGTAAGCTTTGTATGTTTTGCATAAAAACATGGTATATGATTTTTGCAAAATTATTGTACGTGTAAAAATCGTGTGTTAGATGAATCAATTATCTGTATTTATTAAAGGAAATACATCTTAATCGAATAAATTAGAGAAAATTACATTCCCGTACAATGTGTCAATTTATTTATTACTGTATTCGAGCTCGAGTTCGAGTTCGAGTTCGAGCATATTTGAATTTTAATTCAAAATGTCTTAAATTTAAATTCGATTCGAATGATTTGAATCTTAATTTAAATATATTTAAATTAAAATTATGTAAAAATATTTAAATCGGCTCACGAACGATTCAAGAACAATCGAATAAAATAATATAGATTCGAACTCTGCTCGAAATAATATTCGAACAAGTTCTCCTTGGATGCCCACCCATCATCTCCTATATCTCGTATCCAAAGTTGTGCTTCACACCTTTGGTCACCCACACTACGCAAACCTCTGAGATGCTGCAGGGTTGTAGCAAGAAACTCAAGAACACGCAAATGCCTGACCCCGTCGCTGCGATAACCATGCAATTGTACATGTGCACCATGTAGGGAAGCCCAACGAAGTGAAGCCCGCGCACCCACAGGTGCCTCGGCGACTTCGCCACTAGCTGCCTCGTGAAGTCTCCTACCAACCCTGCCAACATCATGTTGTTTTTCATTGTTTTGTTCCTTAGTAGTGTCAAAAAAAAAAAAAATCTTTGACGTGGTTATCTGATGGCACTATGGAATCAATTCTATTGACAACTTCATCCTCATAATTTACCTTATCAAATACATAGTTCGTTTTATCCAAAGAAGCAATAATAAACTCAAAGGTAGGTATTCTTTCCTTGGAAGTAATTTAGATCTTCTTCTATGTTTTCTAGGACAGTATTGATGTCGTCGACAGATATGAGAACTCGTCGCTGCTGGAGGTGTAGAGCACGATCCTTCTCCTTCAAATCTCGTACCATCCTATTACGTTGCTTGAGCAGATCTTAACCAAACCTGTTAGTTGCCCTCTTTTTCTCTCCCATTCTACGAATATTAAGCTTACCATTTTTGCTTTTCTTGAATAGGTGTGATAAACTCTTGTTTTTTTTGGTTGGGCAACACCTCAATGCATGAGGTTGCTGGAAGAGTGTAATCGAAGAAAATTAGAAAGTGACTCTTTATCTTGTTTTTCATCAACTCTTCGTACTTATATTTGTTGATGTTGTAAGTACCCATGATCGATTTTGATAAATGATAAATGAATTAAAATTAAATATTATGTTACCTAATCTTGTCACCATGTGTGCAAGACTTGACAGGTCTAGAGGACCTGACACCAAACTGAAATTCAGCTAGGTTTGTTGGACAATTGATAACTAGTTGGAAGTCCAGATAGGTCTAGGAGTGATCCGACATCTAGCAAGAAGTCCAGCTGGATCCGCAAGACTTGACATCTATCTAGCTGAAGTCTAGTTGGATTTGTACATCTGACAACTGGCAGGAAGACCTGGTGGATCAAAAGAGAGTCAAGTGATTCTACATGGTAAGTAAGGTGAGTCACTGAAGGAGAGTGATCTAGTGAGGGCGAGTTCCGATTAGAGAATTTAGGTGTTGGTCCAGCTTAGATCCATTTTGGAAGTCTAAGCTGAGACCATGACTAAATCCTGGTCTTGGGGGAGGCACCTCGGAGTTGTGCGGAAGTGCCTTAGCTTGGATCCAACGGAGGTACCCTCGCATGGATGAACTTTGAGGATAAAGTTCTCGCGGTGGGGATGCGCCTTGGAGTGCACTGGAGGCGCTTCGAACTACATTGGAGCCGCCTCAGAGCACCTGAAAACTTGAGGGATAATTTTTGCAGCTGAAGACACCTCTGACAAGGCTAGAGGCGTCCTCAACGCTCCTTAAAAGGGTTGTTCGGCCAACAGAACAATACAATTCATTTTCAAGTTACTACGACTCTTCTGCTACTTCGAACACGATGTACTGCCACTGCGCTACTGCTCCAAGACATCCAACCGTTGTTGACAGACCGACATCAACACACGAGCTCTAAACTACGACAATCCAGTGTTAGTAAATTTTAATTAAAGTTAATTACATTGTTATTATTCAAAAGGCAGTGCAGATTGTTACACTGTTCTTTATTTTTATACTCGTTTCACTCTTCCAATTATTTCAGATGAATTTTTAGTGAATTATCTATCAATACAATTCGAGGGATTATGGATCTTTAAATAGATATTGTCAGAAACTCCGAACTAAATAAAAAATACTTGTGTTTTTTTTTTTATATACTTGTGTTCTTTTTTTTTTCATTCTTTCTTACTTAATCTATTTTCTATTGTACTTTGATTCAAAAGTTAAAATTTTTAAAGACACGTGATTCATTTCCCTTTCACATGCACCGATTCTACAATATTGACCTTATCTTATCGGTCTCATGAAAGTCATAAAATACTCCCACCATATTAATGCCAGACCACTAAATTTAAAGGCAGCAAATATTACCTTTACCTGATCGGTCGAATATTTCTTTATAATAAAAAATTTACTCTATTTCGTAAAGTCAATTAATAAATCTCTAGATTTGTACCTCAAAGTATTTTTCTTCATGTACGAGAAAAACTATTTAAATATTTTTGAGTTCCTTGGCTTCTTAGTTTGCATTAGTATCGCATGTTTCTGTACAAATCTACACTCATATGCTCCAACCTATCTACCGAAACTAAACATCTTAAATATTACTAGATCTGCATCAAATGGAAGAATTATAAATTTCTAAAATAATAAATAGAAATATCATAAAAAGAGCCATAGCTATCCCTATTAGTGGTATAGTCCCTTAGCCATATTCCAAATTCAGTTATTTCAATAAATTCTCTACGTTAATTTGTCTTGGCCCAAATCTAAAACTATCCTCAACGGTTTATGTAACTATAAATCTTATTTATTATACAAATCAGATTTATTTCAGTAAAAATAGCGAGAAATTAGAACAAGAACCCATAGAAAAGCATAGACAGCCAACGACAAGAAGCATTATAGAAAAGCAGACATGCATAATTGTGGAGCCAACCAACGTAACGACGAATCTAAAGTCTAAGTGTCAAGTCAATAAAGTTGGACGAGTCTCCTGGCTTCGCGTTCGAATATGATCCTCCGCCTTCCCCTCCTATCCATTGCCTCCCGATCGACTCCACTTCGAGCTTAACAGCCGGCGCCGGAAGTGCCGGCACTTCTCTCCACGCTGCAGCGTCGAACTGCAAATATCCGTTGTGGCGCCTGTACAACGGCCCACCTGCAGCGGCGGACGCGGACGCGGCCGGAGCACCGAGGTACGGCTTGTGGATCACGTCGAGCCTCCGGCCAGCGTACTGCAGAAATTCCGCGGCGGCGCCTCGCATGGCGAGGTTTCGCTCGCGCCTGTGAGCATTCTGATGCCCACCTAGAGCCTGAGGGTTGGAGTACGTTTTCGGGCAGTAGTTGCACGAGAACACTCTCGGCGCGGGTTCTGGGGAAGCGGGCTCGGCCTTGATCGCTCCGAGCTTGCTTAGAAGGTCGAGCTCGAAGACCGACGACTTCGGGTACACCCCATCGCCGGCGTCCTTGACCCCGGTCATGCTCAAACCCAAGATGTTCTTTCCGCGGTTGGCATTCATCTTCTCCTCCTGAGTCTTGGCGTTCCAGATTGGTGGAGATGCAGATATGGGACGACGATTTATATAAAGAGAGAAGGACAAGGCAGGAGACAACGATGAAGGTATGAAATCAAAACGATAAGAGTATATCTTACAATGGGATTTAGCTATTAATATAATTCCATTTATTTTCCTTGTCAATCGCTTTCCTTTTCACTAATTTTTTAATTATGGCAATTTTTATTACTCCAATATTTTTTTAAAAAAATAAATATCAAGAATTGAGAATGCAACTTAAGCTTGTTTTGCATGAAAAATATGGTATATGATTTTTAGTTTTATCAAATTTGGAGAGATTGCAAAATTCTTTTACGTGTAAAAAAAAGCTGTGTTAGATGAATTAATTATCTGTATTTATTAAAGGAAATACATCAATTAATTATCTGTATTTATTAAAGGAAATACATCTGACGAATAAATTAGAGAAGATTGCAATGTATGTCCATTTATTTTTTACTATAATCGAGGAGTTTAATGTGGCAATATATGATTTTTCCATTAGAGAATATTAAATTCTTTTTCTTTGGGTTAAGATTTTTCTTAATAATAATTTTAACTTATGTAATCTCACTAATAATATATCCAAAGGAGTGGAATTATACTTGTTATAAGAAAAAGAAATTGTTAATTCAGTGATAATATAAATGTCCTACCGTGGCAAGAGATGATTATATTTATTATAAGGAATATATTTCGTTTGGATCTACCATTGACAAATTTTGTTATGTTTGATTTATAAGACAAGCTTTCAATGATTGTCAGTTATAAACTTTACTAGACCGTGACCAACAAGCATGCATAATTTTCACTTGCATATATCGATTAATTTCAACATGTTTTGGAGGATTTTAAGGATTTTTTTTTTTTAAGTTACATCACCAAACTCAAGCATTTGATTATTTTATCAACCAAACTAGCTTTGATTTTGTTGGGAAAAAAAACAAAAATATGAATGGAAACATAATTTGTAGGTATTACTCCTACATTGGTTGAGTGGCATTACGACTGACCAATAATACATAAGGAGGTATGAATACAGGGTTCGGATTACACCAATCAAAGAATATTACTGCATGAAGTGGGCTGTGGTCGGGGCACAGTGTGCCCACCTATATCAATTCAAAGTTGTCATAAGTCTCTTTTGCGTGTACATACTCAGCCTATGTGGCTTAGTATGCAACACTTGACGCGCCGCCTATTGTTCCATGCTTCATGCCACATTAACGAGCCACGTTTTGTGGCTTACAACACATGCCTTAGTGCATGTGAAGCACAAGTGTCATCCATGCATGAACACACATGTATGACAAGGTGTTAAGCACAAGTGCAGGTGAAGCACAAGTGTCATACATCATGAATACACGTGCATGACAAACTTCTTTATAAGAAGAAGTAAGAAGGCAGAAGT
The DNA here is from genome assembly GCF_018446385.1 of Zingiber officinale. Taxonomy (NCBI): domain Eukaryota; kingdom Viridiplantae; phylum Streptophyta; class Magnoliopsida; order Zingiberales; family Zingiberaceae; genus Zingiber; species Zingiber officinale. The sequence continues at coordinate 226,255 of NW_024589823.1, forward strand.
AAAAAACACAGAGAGCTTGTGAAACAAGGTATTGCTCATAGAGTAGAATTCTATGAAAAATTCATAGGAAAAAAAAAGCAAAATAGAAGAGTGATTCCCTCATTTCATCCTTCTTTCATTCTGTCTAGCAATTCTTCGTTCGGTAGACACTCGTGATAGTGTTTTATAGGCTCAATTCGTTACGTCAACTTGCGCTAGGTTGTGTCATGGTCTCGTCATTTTATCTTGGGATGCAAACGTCCAAGTGTGACCTCTTAGCACCGCCGGAGGGGACAAATATGTTTTAAGGAGACTGCCTCGCTGCAGGACTCGGCGTCTTTGTTCCTTGGGCGACGCTGTTGGTGCGGTTAGCACTAACGGTCTAACTCAAATTTTGATGAATGACAAAGTATGTTAAGTTAATTTCATTGTGATATAACACTTTAACTAAGTGTGCAGGAGAAGCCCAGACTGATCAACGGGCTGACCGGATGTCTGGCACGAAGTCCAGCTAGGTCAACGGGTCGACCTGATAGCTGGCACGAAGCCCAGACTGTTCAATCGGCTGACCGAATGTCTGCACGAAGTCTAACTAGATCGACGGGCTGACTTGATAGCTGGCACAAAGTCCAGACGGGTTGACAGGCTGACCGGACGTCTGACAGGTAAGTTAAGGTAAGTCACTGGAGGGGAGTGACTTGGTGAGGACACGTTCATGGTTAGGGAACTTATGCGCTGATCCAACTTAGAACCATTTCAGAACTCTATGTTGAGATATTGACTAGATTCTGGTCTTGGTGAGACGGAATTTAATTACTACTCATCTTCTATTGTGCTAACATCTGTTTTGCAGGATAGTTTAAACTATTATTTTTGCCTCGGACTAACTCTTTCTTGCAGGAGAAAGACATTCTGGAGAAAGGTGGTCCGGGCGCTCGGAAGGGATCCGAACGCCCGGAGTTGGTCCGAGCGCCTGGAACTGGTCCGGGCGCTCGGAAGGCAAAGTTTATCCCGACGCAATCGTCACACGTGGAGCTCACTGGTTGGCTGAGCTACGTCACGGTCCAGGCGTCCGGAAGGAATCCAAGCGCCCGGAGCCTCTTATAAGGAGGGTGAGTCCTGAAGCAAAGAACAACAACAACATCTGCTCTATTGCGCTGTGCTTCTACGGCGCTGCTTTCCCGACAATCTACGGCTCAAGTTCTCTTTATTGTTGTCAATATTATTTTTTTTATAGTTCTTGTACTCAACTTTGTAAACCTTTTTAACAAACTATTAGTGATTGCCCAACGAAAGCACTCGACGAGTGCGAGCCTTAGAGTAGGAGTCGACCAAGGCTCCGAACTAAGTAAATTGGTTTGTGTTAGCATTGTTTTATTTTCATTTCTCCGTTGCATACTCACTTAAAATTTCTCGATCGATATTTACCCCCTCCCCCTATCGACTTTCAAGATCTAACAAGTGGTATAAGAGCAGGTACCACTCTGATTTGGTACAATCACTAATCATACAAAAGGGGTGAATTTTTTTCTTTTTTTTTTCTTTTTTCTTTTCGGCTTTAAGTTTTTCGGAACAATCCAAACTGGTATTGTTGCCCTTTTGGATTTTTTTCATAGAAAATTCAATTTTTTTTCTTTCTCCCACACTACTAATCCAAAACCAAGTCTTGGGATTTCTTTTGTTGTTTTTTTTGTGTGCAATAAAAAAATATCTCAAATCGAAGGTTTCAGCACAGTCCGTCCCTCTCTATTCAACGGTGACTATTTCCCTTATTGGAAGAAGCGAATGAAGGTATATCTGAATACCGATTTCGACCAATAGTTCAGCGTCACCAGAGGATACAAGGCGCCAGTCGACAACTCCGGAAATCCACTGGATCCGGAACAGTGGACTTCCGGCATGAAAAAGAAAGCATCAACGAACTTCAAAGCCCTCAACACACTGCAATGCAGACTGACAAGGGAAGAGCTGAACCAAGTGGGCCGACACCAAAATACGAAGGAATTATGGGACAATCTGGTCAAACTACACGAAGGAACAAGCGACGCCAAGGTAACTAAACGTGACCTTCTTTTAAATAAAATTTTTAATATTAAAATGTAGGAAGAAGAAACGACAAGTTAGCTCCATGTGATGATCTAAGACATCCTCAACGGACTTCACGTGGTTGACTACCAAATGGAGAATCGCGACTTAATCAGGTATGCTCTAAACGTGTTTCCTTGAAATGCATTGTGGGCATCCATTGTGGATGCCTACAAGATTTTGAAGTATCTCTCTAAATTTTGAAGCATCCATTGTGGATGCTCAAGATTTTGTGAACTTGAGTTACACGAGCAGACTAATGCTAGAACCGAGAAAGGTATCGCTTTGTTTGTAGGTTCCTCCAAAGAAAAGACAAAGACTAAGCCTGAACCTGAAGATGAGTCCGACCAAGATTTAGAAGACGAAGAGTACCTAGTGAACCTGGTAAGGAAGATGTTCACAAGGAGGAAGAAGAACTTCAGCAGAAAAGACCTGCAGAAGATCAACTCCCCAATTGAACTAAGGAACGTGACTTGCTTCGGGTGCAACAAGAAAGGCCACTACAAGAACGAGTGACCGAAGTTGAAGAGCGACAAGTCGAAGACAACCAAAGAAGGCTCTTAAAGCAACATGGGACGACTCATCTTCAGAAGAGTCGGAAGCCGAGGAGCAGAAACACCAAAGCCACCTCGCGTTGATGGCCCGCGAGTCAGAATCGGAGGAAGAATCGGAAGGCGGGTCCAAACCCGAATCGAGCCACGAGTCCGTACTCGTTTCCGAAGGCCCCAAAGAGGTATACCTTAGTCTAAATAAGAAATTTTTTAAAGTCATTGCTTGTTTAGATAAAAAAATTAACTGCAATTGAAAATGAAAATAAATTGCTCCTTGAGGAAAACCAAAACCTCAAGGAACAAATCATAAATTTTAATCCAACTCAAGATTTAACACTTGAGGAGGAAAATTCAACACTAAAAACAGGAATTAATAAATTAAAAGGGCTTTTAGAAAAATTTACAACAAGATAAAAAAATTTAGATCTTATTTTAAATAGTCAAAAAGCCGTTTACAAGAAATCCAGACTTGGCTACAAGTCAAGTTCAAATAAAACATTTATATCACTAATAACTCAACATAAACAACAAACTAAAGCTTGGGTTCCGAAAGCGTGCTTATCCACACAAGTAGGAATTAACCAATATTATATATCCAAAGATAAAATAAATTATGTAAAATCAAATAAACTAAATCAAAAGGCAAAATACAAACCTAGACCAACCAAACCAAAAACAAATGTTAGAACCTACCAAAAATCATACTATCATCAAGTTAAATATAATTATAAAAGTAATTGACATAAACCCAAAACTAAAACCTAAATTGGATCAATAATTCAGGAGGAGGCTCCAGAATAGCTGGCACCTCTAAAACTAACTTACCCGACAGGGTAATCAAAAACTTGTTGATCTTCGTGGTTGTTTTGATGTGATCAACCAAGTTAGGTTAGGTCATGTTTGGTTTTGATCCATGTGTCTAAGTGTACAGGAGCTTAGGAGCGTAGGAAGTCGAGTGGAAGACGCAGTTAGTGAGAAGGATGGCATGGGAAGGGAGCCAACGGGCTCAGTGTGTTCGAAGGATGAAAGAGCTACGGAAGAGTACACCGGTGGACGAGAAGAACATGTGCGACGTTCGAGGGACGAGAAGCCGGGGCGGAAGCATGCTAGAGGAGAAGGTCAGAAATTGGGTTTGGGTGAGCCCTATTTTGGTTGGCCGCAATCACCCAATCAAACGGAACTTTAGAAGCTGAAAAGGAGAGGAAGAAGTGCTGGAAAAACAACTGGAGGCGCCCTCAACAGTCGTTGGAGGCACCTCCGACTTTAGCATGCTGAAGGCACCCTCAATGGCATTGAGGGTGCCCTCAATGGCATTGAGGGTGCCCTCAACAGCCTTGGAGGTACCCTCAATGCCTTTGAGGGCGCCCTCGACCTGACCAACTTGTCCGTTGACGAGCGGATAAAGTTTTATCTACTTATCCCCTTGGAGGCACCCTCAACTCCTTTGGAGGCACCCTCAAGACTCGAGATAGGATTTCCAGGAGCTATATAAAGGTCCCTGGAGTTAGGAATTAATTATTCAACTCCTGTATTCAATTTCCTAGCAACTCTTGAGCTCTTTAAGTGTGTAAAAGGCTTCTCTGTCTTCAGAGAAGGAGATTCTTAGTGTGTTGTTCAACCGCCTTGGATTAACAACCATTTAGGTTGTAACCAAGTCAAATTGCTTAGTCTCTTATTTTCTATTTCTTTTATTTTATTTTTTATTATTTTATTGTTGTTATTTTAAGAGTTGAAAGCACGAGGAGGGTATATTTATTTTATTTTGCAGGCAATTCACCCCTCCCCTCTTGTCAGCCCCGCATTACCAACAAAACTAACCTACCCGGCAGGGTAATTAGGATTAGTCTAAAAAGGGACAACAATTTAACTTGACTAACGGTACTGGTGAAGTTTTGGATGATAGAACATTAGGGAAACTCTGTCTATGCATGTCTAGGAATATATGACTTCGACCTGGTGCATTTGACTTAGTGGAACTAACCGAAGCTACCATTTACAGATCCTAACCAGTTAGACCAAGATTTTGTATTTAGTTCAGTGGATAGGACTATTTGGAAAACCTCGAAGGTATGGTTACTCTGATGTCCAAGTGACTCATCATAGTCTAGAAGTTTATCCAAAGAATGCCAGTTTGTTGAGCCCAAAGCTAAACCTGAATTTAACACAAAGTTAAATCAAACCCTAAAAATCAAATTTAACTCATCTCACAAAATTATATGATTCCTTGATTGAAAATTTAAATAGAGGGAGATGACTAAGGACCTAAAATTAAATAATATTCAATTATATTATATTATATTATATTATATTATATTGAAAATTTGATTTCAAAATTATTTTAAAAAAAATAAAACTTAAAAATTATTTTAAAACTTAAAAAATTATTTTAAATCTTTTTAACTTAAAAATTATTTTAACTTAAATAATTATTTTAAATCTTTTTAACTTAAAAATTATTTTAAATCTTTTTAACTTAAAAAATTATTTTAAAACTTAAAAAAATATTTTAAATCTTTTTAACTTAAAAATTATTCTTAACCAAATAATTAAACTTAAGAATCATTTTAAGTAAAATCAAACTCAGACTAATCCTAACTCTTACATATTGTAGAAACCAAGTGGATCTTGGACAGTGGTTGCTCCAAACATATGACTGGAGATCATACCAAATTCACTCAACTTACCTACAAAATCTTAAAAACAGTTGCCTTTGGAAACAACGACAAACTCAAGATAATCAGCATAGGTAATATTGAACTTAAAGCTAACTTTATTATTACAAATGTGTTACTTGTTAAAAATTTCAAGTATAACCTTCTTAGTATTAGTCAATTATATGACACTGGATATAAGGTTTGGTTCTTATTTTTGGAATGCTTAATCAAGCACTTAAATAACCCTACAATAAGTCTAAAAGGATTTAGAAGAGACAACATCTATGCAATTAACCTAACTACTTCTTTACTTAAGTGTTACTTAACACAAAAAGAAGAAATTATGGCATAGAAGATTGTCACACACAAACTTCGGGAATATAAACAAATTAAATGGATTAGTTAGAGGATTATCAAAATTACCTAACTTAGACTCAACAATCTGTAATGCTTGTCAACAAGGAAAGCAAACAAAATCCACTCACAAACCAATTAATCAACTTCAAACAAACTCTATACTAGAACTTTTACACTTAGACTTATTTGACTCCCATGGGGCCAAATCCATAAATGGAAGTTTATATTGTCTAGTAATAATAGACGACTATTCTAGGTTCACATAGGTAAAATTCTTAAAAAATAAGAATGAAACTTTTGAAACCTTTACAAACTTTTGCAAATAAGTTGAAAATAAAAAAGACCTTAAAATTAAAAGAATTAGAAGTGACAACGGGGTGAATTTAAAAATCATAATTTTAACAAATTTTGTCTTTAAAATGGATATCATCATAAATTTTTGTGTCATAAAACACCTCAACAAAATGGAATTGTAGAATGAAAAAATAGAACTCTACTTGAAGCCTCTAGGACAATGCTAAATGAATATAATTTACCTAAATATTTTAGGGTAGAAACTGTTAGTATAGTCTGTTATGTGCAAAATAGAACCACAATAAATAAAATACATAACAAAACCCTTTTTGAAATATATTATAATAAACATCCCAATATAAAATACTTTAAAGTATTTAGATGCCCAGTCTTTATGCTAAATACAAGAGAACACTTAGGAAAATTTACTTCTAAAATATAAAATAGAATCTTTGTAGGATACTCACTAAACAGTAGAGGTTATAGAATATATAATAAAGTTACACTAAGAATTGAAAAAACCACAAATGTAAAATTCAAGGAATTCAACCAAAACCTAGAACAAACTCAAATTCAACCAATTGATTTTAGTCAAGGCAACAATAATCACGAGGGAACCAGTGAAGATTTAAATCATGAAGAGGAAGATTAACCTTAAGTGAATCAACCTCCTAGAACCATAAGAGTCAACCTAAATCATCCAATTAACCAAATAATTGGTGATCTAGGCCAAAGGGTTCAGACTAGGTCATCCTTTAGAAACCTAAGTCAAATCTCTCTAATTTCAAAAATTGAACCCAAAACCATAGCTGAATCTTTACTTGACCCAAACTGGGTCATAGTTATGCAAGAGGAACTAGCTCAATCTGAGAGAAATGAGGTTTGAGACTTAGTACCACCACCCAAAAATAAAAAAATATAATAGAAACAAAATGGGTATTTAGAAATAAATTAAACGAAACTGGAGAAATTACTAGAAACAAAGCTAGGCTAGTTACTAAAGGGTTTAGTCAAGTAGAGGGACTTGACTATGATAAAACTTATGCCTCAGTAGCTAGACTAGAGTCCATTAGAATGCTACTCAATTATGCAATCCATAAAGGGTTCAAACTATATCAAATGGATGCCAAATCTACCTTTCTAAATGGACTAATAAAAGAAGAAGTATATGTAGGACAACCACCTGGGTTTGAAAATTTAGATCACCCTGACTATGTCTTTAAGTTAAAGAAAGTTTTATACGGACTTAAGCAAGCACCTAGGGCATAGTATGAAAGGTTGACCTCCTACCTAATATCCAAAGAGTTTAACCAAGGTCAGATCGACCCAACCCTTTTTGTCAAATCAATAAAGGAGGATATCTTTATAGCCCAAATATATGTAGATGACATAATATTTGGATCAACCAACTCAAAATTTTTATAAGAATTTACAACTCTAATGGAATAAGAATTTTAAATGAGTTTAGTAGGTAAATTAACTTACTTTTTAGAATTACAAATCAAACAAACAAATGAAGGTAATTACATTTATCAATGAAAATATACTAAAGAATTACTTAAAAAATTTAGGATGGAAAATACTAAAGAAATAAAGACACCTATGACAGTTAACACAATCCTAGATGACGACCCTAAAGGTAAACCAATTGATTTAAAATACTATAGGAGTGTCATAGGTAGCCTACTATACTTAACTGCAAGTCGACCCGATATTTTATTTGCAGTTAGTATGTGTGTTAGATACCAAACATGTGCTAAAGAATCTCATTTGACTCAAGTCAAACGAACCTTTAGATATCTTAAAGGAACGTCAAATGTAGGAATTTGGTACCCTAGAACTAACACGTTTGAACTAATAGACTATTTTGAGTCAGATTACGCTGGCTGTAAATTAGACCGAAAAAGTACAAGTGGTGGATGTCAACTACTAGGCTCATCACTTGTCAGCTGGTTCAGTAGAAAGCAACACTGTGTTGCACTATCTACTACTGAGTCAGAATACATAGCTATAGGTGAATGTGTCGCACAATTATTATGGATGATGCACACTCTAAAATATTTTAATTTAAATCTTACAAATATAAAAGTATTAATTGATAATATTAGCTCAATTAACTTAATAAAAAATCATGTGCATCATTCAAGAACCCAACATATTGAAATTAGGCATCACTTTATAAGGGATCATGTCACTAAAGGAGATATTGAACTCAAATATATTGAGTTCAAGTCTAATTTAACTGATATATTCACTAAACCCCTCTCTGAAAATGAGTTTAGTAATGTACGTCGAAAATTAGAAATGTGTCTAATAGACTAGGATTCTTAAATTACAGATATTGTTTTCAAAAATATTTTCTTTAAATTCTAGGATAAAACTTTTATGTTTTCAAAATTTCCCATTTTTAGAATTTTCGAAAATCAACTTTAGCCTTAGAATAGATCAATCCCTTAGAAAGCATGCTTCTATAGATCTAAGGTTTGAGCATCTCACCAACACACTAGGGCTAACTTGTTTGTATATTTCTGAACTTAGAAAGGGGTGAGATGTATAGGCAGATTATCAAGACTTAAGATGTTTATTTTAGTGCATCGACATAAGTCTGGGCGTTAAATACAAACCACACATCAATCAGGTTAAGTTATTCAGCTTAGTCAAACACTAACTGATTGCAATTAACTTAATATGACTAACCAAGTGAAAGTTGCTATCCTCTGATAGTTAGCAAGTAATTAATCATTTAGACAGTTGTTTTGATGTCAGGTTCAGGGGGAGAATTAATTCAATTTATTTTCATACTTAGTAGCAAAATTGTTTTCTCCGCTTTGAAAATATTTTTGAAAAATATTTCCTTAATTTTTTTTAAATCTGACCTTATAAACTTTTTTTTTGCAAATCTAATTTAATAAATCTATTTTTGAAAACTAGTTTTTATAAAACTAAGTCTTTGAAAATTGGATCTTATAATCTTATGTTTCTTAAAAAAAAAGGTTGACTTGTATATAAAACTTATATACAAACCTAGTTTTGAAAATTCAATTTTACAAACTTAGTTTTGAAAATTCGATTTTACAAACTTAGTTTTGAAAATTAGATTTAAAACTTGGATGTTATAAACTTGACTTTGTTAATCTTACTTTTGTAAAGTAGGCATATTTAAAAATTAGCCTTTATAAAAATTTATGTTTGTAAATTATTTTTATATTCCTTTTCTAGAGATAAAAATTTAAATTTTGCAAAGTTAATTTTCTAAGTTAGCTATTTAAAAAAAAAAATTAGCTATTTTTGAAAAGCTAAAAGATAAAGTTTAAAGCAAATTTTCTATATTTTCTACTTTAAACTCTCCCAAGTCAATCTGACCTTAGTTCGAATTTGCAATTTTATTTTTGTTCTCTCTCTTTGACTTAACAATTTATCTATTTTATATTCTTTTTTGATGAATGTCAAAGGGGGAGGGTTAGGTGAGTTTAAGTTAGTTAACAAATATAATATCAAATATCAAATATCAAATCCTAAACCCTAACTTAAAAATCATCTTAATTGATTGCTTACTTTTTACATATGTTTTCACTAACTTAACTCAGATTGTCATTGCATCAAAAAGGGGGAGATTGTATGTGCGGTTGGCACTAACGGTCTAACTCATATTTTGATGAATGAAAAAGTAGGTTAAGTTAGTTTCATTGTGATCTAACACTTTAACTAAGTGTGCAGGAGAAGCCCAGACTGGTTGACGGACTGACCGGATGTCTGGCACGAAGTCTAGCTAGGTCAATGGGCCGACCTGATAGCTGGCACGAAGCTCAGACTGGTCAATGGGCTGACCGGATGTCTGGCACGAAGTCCAGCTAGGTCGACGGGCTGACCTGATAGCTGACACGAAGTCCAGACAGGTCGACGGGCTGACCGAACGTCTGACAGGTAAGTTAAGGTAAGTCACTGGAGGGGAGTGACTTGGTGAGGACGCGTTCCCGCGTTCCCTGTTAGGAAACTTAGGCGCCGATCCAACTTAGAACTATTTCGAAACTCTAAGTTGAGATCTTAACTAGATTTCGATCTCGGTGAGACAGAATCTAATTACTACTATTCTTCTATTGTGTTAACTTCTATTTTGCAAGGTAGTTTAAACTATTATTTTTGCCTCTGACTAACTCTTTCTTGCAGGAGAAGGACATTCTGGAGAAAGGTGGTCCGGGTGCCTGGAAGGCAAAGTTTATCCTGACACAGTCGTCACACATGGAGCTCACTGGTTGGCTGGGCTACATTACGGTCCAGGCGCCCAGAAGGGATCCGAGCGCCCAGAGCCTCCTATATAAGGAGGGTGAGTCCTGAAGTAAAGAACAACAACGACATCTACTCTACTGCATTGTGCTTCTGCGACGCTGCTTCCCCGACAACCTATGTCTCAAGTTCTCTTTATTGTTGTCGGTATTATTTATTTTTTATAGTTCTTGTACTCAACTTTGTAAACCTTTTTAATGAACTATTAGTGATTGCCCAACGAAAGTACTCGACGAGTGCGGGCCTTGGAGTAGGAGTCGACCAAGGCTCCGAACCAAGTAAATTGGTTTGTGTTAGTATTGTTTTATTTTCATTTTTCCACTACATACTCGCTTAAAATTTCTCGATCGATATTTACCCCTCCCCTCTATCGACTTTCACAATCCAACAGACGCTTCTCATGCAACTCGGACTCAGGCTCCGTATTTGTTTGGCGCCCATCTTGAGCCGTCGGCATCAACAACCTCGACTTTGCACTTGGAGAACTCATCGATGCAACAACTTAGCGATCAGCTTACTCCTCTGGGTTGACATCTTGAGATTATCAGCTCAAGCCATCTTGACAGATAAGTCAGTACTGTCCCTATGGCAGATTGTGGATAAAGGTCCAATAATCTTAAAATAGATTTGTTCTGTTAAGATGACAGTAGAAGATGTTGAGATGCAACAAGCTCAACATGTGTTAACCTCCTTCCCCCCGATTGGAAATGCTCCAATCACACATGGGAAAAAGCTAGAGAAGTATACTAGGCTGAACTTCAAGAGATGACAGCAGAAGATATTCTTCTACCTGACTACGCTGAACCTAGTACGAATCCTGACTGAGGAACCTCCCAAATTTGCTAAGGGAGTAAATGATGTGAAAACCATCACTACAATCGACAAATGGAACGAGTCTAAATTCCTATATTGAAATTATATCCTCAATAGTTTTATTGACTCGCTATATGTGGTGCACTGTGAGAAGAAAATGGAAAAGGAATTGTGAAAGTCCTTGGACAAAAAATATAAATCGGAGGATGCTGGGGCCAAAAAGTTCATTATTGGCCGCTTCTTGGACTACAAGATGGTTGACTCCAAGTCAGTGATTAGCCAAGTCCAGGAACTTCAAGTGATCTTACAAGCGATTCACTCAGAAGGTATGCCACTGAGTGAAACCTTCCAGGTGATTGTAATAATTGAGAAACTGCCTTCTAGCTAGAAGGACTTCAAGAATTACTTGAAGAATAAGCAGAAGCAGATGACTGTAGAAGAACTCGTTGTAAGACTTTGAATTGAGGAAGACAACAAGAGTTCAGAGAAGAAACTATTCTCTTAGGCAACTGTAAAAGCTAGCGTGGTCGAGCATGATCAAATTTCGAAATGGAAGAATCCTTAATCTTCCAAGATGACACTAGAGGAGAAAGTTTCAAGAAAAAATTTTCTATTAAATGCTATAACTGTAATCGAGTTGGTCACAAAGATTCGGAGTGTAAAAAATTAAAGAAGAAGTAAGAGGTCAACCTAACTAAGGAACCACATGGACCTCTGTGTCATGGTCTCTGAAGTAAACTTGATAGGTTCCAACCCACAACAATGGTGGATCAATACCGGTGTCACCAGTTATGTGTGTTGCAACAAGGAGCTACTCCACAACTTTGAAGAAATCAAAGAGGGGGACAAGCTGCTCATGGGCAATTTAGTAACCTTGGATATTCAGGGCCAAGGGAAAGTGTGTTAGGATGTATACTAAAAGTCTAGCTTTTGGTATAAATATTTATCTAGAAATAAGAATCACATTGGTCAAATGTCTACATTTATGATAAATGTAGTTGTTCAATTAACTTATATTGTAGATAACATGGTGTGTGGTGTCACACACAGAGGATCATATTATCAGTACCTTATAAATTATAAACAGTAGCTCACGACCAAGATGGAAAGGAACAAACCATTGGAAGGTCGTAGTGTAATTAGGTATTAGTTTATCTTAACTATATAATTACACTAGTACACTTAGAGTGTATTAAGTAGGACCATTAGAGGTCGTTTCTTTTATACTGAATTTATAAAGGAACAAAGACCTCAGTTATTATGGAAGTGTGTGTTCTTAATCCTAATATAATAACAAGCACATATATTTAATATTTATTTCTTTAATTTATCAATGGGTGAGATTTAGTTCGATAAATCAATAAGCCCGATAAGTTGGGAAATGATATCACTTATAGTGTGTGTTGTTGATTATAGAAGGAAATTGTGTCCTAGTAATCTAGGTTGAGAATGCCCCCAAGAGGAGCTCATAAGGATTGTCATGTTAAACCCTGTAGGTGGACTTAGTCCGACATGACGATAAAGTTGAGTGGTACTACTCTTGGACTAAGATATTAATTAAATGAGTTGTCAGTAACTCACTTAATTAGTGGACATTCGACATAAACACAGGGAGACTAACACACTCATAATAAGAAGGAGCCCAAAAATATAATTTGGGATTGGTGCGGTAGTTCAATAATAATTCTTTAGTGGAATGAATTATTATTGATGAAGTTAAGTTGTGTGTTCAGGGCGAACACGGGATGCTTAATTTCATTGGGAGACCAAAACCAATTCCTCCTCTCGGTCCCTATCGTAGCCTCTTTTATATAGAGATTTATACCCACCACATACCCACCTTCTTACCCATCCTATAGGGGTCGGCCAAGCTAGCTTGGAGACCAAGCTAGGGTCGGCCATGGTTTGGTTCATGGGTGAATTCATGTGGCCGGCCCTAGCTTGAACTCAAGCTTAGGTGGCCGGCCCTATTAAAATAAAAAGGAATTTAATTTTAAAAATTTTTCTTATGTGGATAACATGATTTAAAAGAGAGTTTAAAAATTTAAATCTTTCCTTTTATAAGATTCTACAAAAGATTAAGAGAAGAGCTAAATCTCTTTCCTTATTTGTAGATTAAAAGGTTGATTTTAATTTTGGTAAAAACTTTCCTTTTAATCATGCTCATGATTTAAAAGAAAGTTTAAAAATTAAAAATTCTCTTTTATTAGTTTCTACAAAAGATTAAGAAAAGATTTAATATCTTTCCTTATTTCTAGATTGAAAGGAGATTTTAATTTTTAGAGATAACTTTCCTTTTTAGAAATTATCCACATGTTTAAAAGAAAGTTTTTAATTTATAAAATTTCCTTTTTATTAACCAATCATGAAGGGATAAAAATTATTGGATAAATTTTTATAAATTTCCGGAAGCAAATAAGGAAGTTTTAATTTGTGTTTAAAATTTTATTTGCTTGAAGATATTAATGTGGCCGACCATTGAAATTGAGAAAAGAATTTTGATTTTAATTAATTAAAATTTTTCCTTTTCATGGAAAAAGAATTAAGGAAGTTTTTATTTAAATTTCCTTATTTGTCAAGACCAAGGATTATAAAAGAGGGGGTAGAGGTGCCTTCATGGTGAACGACTCTATTATTTTCTCCTCTCTTTTTCTCCTTGGGTGTGGTCGACCCTTCCTCTTTCTTTCTTCTCCATCTTGTGGCCGAACCTCTTCATGCTCTTGGAGTTTTAATTGGTGGCCGGATTCTAGCTTGAAGAAGAAGGAGAGAAAGCTTGCATCCCTTGGAGCTTGGTTGGTGGAAAAAGTTCTTCATCCTTTGGAAGTTTTTGCTTGGCCGAAACTTGAAGGAAGAAGAAGAAGGTGCTAGGTGGTTCTCGTCTCGGAAGATCATTGCTCACACAATGTCTGAGGTTAGAAGAGGAATACGGTAGAAGATCAAGAGGTCTTTGTCTTCAAAAGAAAGGTATAACTAGTAATATTTTTCCGCATCATGCTAGTTTTATTTCTTTGTAAAAATACCAAATACAAGAGGCATACGATTCTAGTATTTTGAATTTGTTTTCGATGTTGTGTTCTTTTATTTTTTCTTTTCCTTGTAATTTGATTGTTCTTTTCGGTTGACCTAAAGTTATTTAAGGAAATTAAATATTAACTTTCCTTAAAAGGCTTTGTCTAGTCGGTGGTGGTTGCTCCCATATCCAAGAAGGTCATGTGCCTCATCACGTCAGTACTGGGAGCCAATTTTGGAAACTAATATTTAATGAAATTAATAACCTAAGGTGATTTGGATCGAACGTGTTAAGTTCCACAGGAGATCCGAGTCTAAACCTAAAAGAACAAATAGATTAAACTTTGGATCAAACGTGTTAAGTTCCGCAGGCGATCCAAGTTTAATTTAAAAGAACACATGGTAGCTAGGAAAAGGTTCAGACCTTTGTATAAAATTTTTGTACAGTGGAACCATTAGGTTTTCCGAGTAGCAACCAACAAAGTGGTGCTGAAGTTGACCTCTGACAAGGAGCTCACTCTGAACAAGATGTTGTATGTTCCAGAGATTCGAAAAAATCTAGTATTTGGATCGCTTCTCTGCAAGTATAGGTTTCGGATTGTATTTGAGTTAGACAAGGTTGTGTTATCCAAACATGGAATGTTTATAGGAAAATGCTATGTAACTGATGGGCTCTTTAAGATCAATGTAATGATCATTCAGCCTAAGATCATATGTATATGCTTGAGTCTTCTAAGTTATAGCATGGCAAACTAGGACATGTGAACTACGATGTATTACATTGATTAAGTAACATGCAAAGCATACCTATATTTCACCTTGACTCGGAACATAAGTGTGAGACTTGTGTTAAACTAAAATTGGCAATGTCATCCTTTTAACATGTTGAAAAAAGTACTGAACCACCCGACCTAATTCACACCGACGTGTGTGACCTTAAAGGTACACCGAGACGTGATGAGAATAAGTGCTTCATCACTTTTATAGATGACCACGCAAAATACGGTTATGTGTATCTTCTTCATAGTAAGGATGAAGTTATAGAGAAATTTATTCTTTATAAGAGTGAGGTTGAAAACCAATTTAATAAGAAAATTAAGGTGGTTCACAGTGATCGAGGTGGTGAATATGTATCACCGTTTGCTAAGTTATGTACTGAACATGAGATCAGACTTGAAACAATGGCTCCCTATTATCCTCAGCAAAATGGTGTTGCTGAGCAAAAGAATTGTACTTTGAAAGAGATGATAAATGTTCTTCTATTGAATTCTAGACTGCTATAGCAAATGTGGGGGGAAGCTGTGCTCACGACTAATTACCGGTTAAATAAGGTGTCTCGAAAGAAAATAGAAATAACTGTCACGACCCCAGAGGAGTCCCTACCGAAAAAAAATTTCGACAGTATCTCCCATGTACCAGTGACAATCTTAGGCATATATACATACAAAATACATCAGCCACATACGATTAGAATATACACATAATAAAAACATAACCACATAATTTAATATACTCAGCCTACCCGGCTGGACATAAATCAATAAAACAACCACGTAGTTAATATTCAACCCACACGGTTGTATTAAAAGCACAACGAAAAAATGAAGAGAAAACCCACAATCCACAACTAAAGTTTACTAGCGAATTAGACTTACACAACCACAAGATCACGATAGCAAAACACCACGAGTCAAATTTCAAACACAGACAAATTCATACAATACTAAAACACTGAATACTAAAAATACAAGTAAAACGAAAATAAAATCGATAAATGTCCTCAGATATGATGTGGGAAGTGAGACCAACAGTCGTGACTCTCTAAGCATCCATGGCTCATCTACCTGCTACCTGACGAAAGAAAAATTATTTTGTGGGGTGGTGAGTACTGGGACTTAGCGAGAAAGGAAAGATAGTGCATGAACATAATATCCAAGTAGAAACTGAACCAAGAGTATACAATCTCATAAGAGGAATAACAGATACTAAAATAAAACTATAATAAATACTCATACCTGAAATCATATCCTAGGCTAGGTAATAGAAGGTCAGAAGTGGTACTAATCTGCCACAATACTGCTCATAACTACAGAGGTAATAAGCAAGGTCTATACAAATTTCTAATAAATAAACCAATGTCTAAACATCTACCATGAGAATATATCTCATCATAAGTAAGCATATCAGCATAAGAAAACAACAACAGTAAGCAATGACAGCATAAGTAAACAATAACAGCATATGTAAATAGCAGCAGCCAAAACAAGTATAATAACAGCGTATGCACGGATGGTCACTCCCGCCTACCCCTCAGCACCATGACCACTGTATGGTCGAGAGGCCGGGTCAGTGATAGACTGTACAACACTCCAGCTACCACTCCCACGAGTGTAGGACCGTTGCGGCCAGCTAGAAGGGGGGTTGAATAGCCCTGTAAGAAAAGACAAAACACCCTTCTCGAACTTTCAACAAAACACTTGCATAAAATAAATTGAACAGAAACTGAAGAAAGGAAGAGGCAAAAGGATTTACTTGGTTACAACCAAGGAGGTTGTTAATCCAAGGAATGTGTTGGATCGAGAAGCGCTAGAGGGGGGGGGGTGAATAGCGCTCGTGGCTATTTCGTTCGATTATCGGAAAACTATCGGAGTTAAAACGTGCAGCGGAATAAGCGGAAATAAAATAAAGAGACAACACAAAGAGACAGGTCGATTTTACTTCGTTCGGAGCCTAAGTCGACTCCTACTCGAAGGCCCGCGATCCTTGATCGCTTCCGGTGGGCAACAACTATAAGCTCGTTAAAAGATTACAATTATGAGTACAAATAAAAGCTATCAAAAATTATACTGACAACAATAAATGCTAATTCTGAAGCTTCGGGTCGTCGGGCACTTGTAGTAGCACTTCGGAGCGTCTTTTGGAGCAGCGTGTTGATGAAAGATCACTTAGAATTCGTTGTCACTTGAAGCTGCACCTCAACCCTCCTTTTATATGCGGTTCGGGGTGCCCCGGGCGCCTGAGTGTGACGTGGCCAACCAACCAGGATGCTCCATGTGGCGGTCGCGAGGGATAGAATTTGGTCCGGCGCCGGACCTCGGCTGGACCTCCGCGCCGGATCCATCCGGGCGCCGGACTTTTTCCACAGGTTCCTCACTGCAAACAAAGGTTAGTCCGAGCAAAATACCTGCAAGACAGTGTTAGAATCGATAAAACACACTAAGTAATAATTGACGGTCTGACTGTCCAAGTCTGACTTTGGATTTCCATCCGGAAACCCTAGGTCGACCCGACGCCTCTGTTCCCTCTGGAAAGCGTCCTCACCTACTCCACTCGGAGATTTACTTGATGCCGCTCGATCCTCCAGGCTCAGCACTCGACGCTTCCGGACTTTCTGCTGGACATCCGCTTCCCGGCTAGTCCAGTCTTTCACCTGGTTCGCGACACTAGGACTTTCCACCTAGGGTTACCACCCCCTAGGACTTTTGCCTGAAGCCATCGACCTGCCAAGACTTTCCGCATAGGGTTACCACCCCCTATGACCTAGGGTTACCACCCCCTAGGGTTTTCCCTTTGCCTAACCGCAGCTTCCTGCACCAACAGAATGTTGCACTAGTATCTCCTTCAGGCGGAGAAGCCTCTTACAGTAGTGAAAGCGCAAAATAAAGAAGCTAATCTAAAACTGAAGCGTACAAGCGTTGGAAATGAATTGCTCTGAGTTGTTGAAAGCTTCTGGACCAAGGCTATATTTATAGCCTTGGTCAGGGCACTTAGAAGGGTTCCGGGAGCCCTGGGGGGGATAAATTTTATCCCCCAACGTTCAGATCGAGTTTTGACTCGATCTTGTCAAATATCAACTTCCAGGCGCCCCGACACGATCCGGGCGCCCAGGACCCAAAAGTCAGCTCTGATTGACTTTTTCGATCCGGGTCCTCTGCTCCGGCTCTAGTTGCCTCGGTCCCAGTCTTCAACTTCAGATCCACTCGCTTGGGTGATCTCGGCCATCCGGAAAGGGGCTCACCCGAATTCAACTTCCGGTCTTCTCGAGTGGGCTTCCGCTCTGGCTTCTCGTCTCTCGGAATCGCCGCGTGTTTCCTTCTCGTCCGCCGACGTACTCATCCGCAGTCTTCATCCCTCGGATGCACCGCGTGCCGTCCTTCTCGCTAGCTGCGTCTCTTGCTCCTCGAGTAGTCTTCCGCTCTGGCTTTCGTCCCTCGGAACCACCGCACGCTTCCTTCTCGTCCGCCGGTGTACTCTTCCGCAGCGCCTCGTCCCTCGGACGCACCGCGTGCCGTCCTTCTCACTAGCTGCGTCTTCCACTCGACTACCTGTGCTCCTAAGCTCCTGCACACATAGACACAAGGTTAGAAACACACAGGACCTAACTTAACTTGTTGATCACACCAAAACAATCTTAGGGTTCCAACAATCTCCCCCTTTTTGGTGTGAGCAACCCAAGTTAAGGTAGGGTAAAAATAGACATAAAATAAACTTAACTAAATTTATAATTAAGTGAAAAAATAAAACAAGTTAAAATTTTGGTCTACTTCCCCCTAGACTTATACTTTTCCTTCTCCCCATTTGATCACATAAAAAATGGGGTTCTAAGAAAAAATCTAAGGGTAAAAACTTAAAAAAAATTTAGATCCTTAAAAATTTTGAAATAATTTTCACATAAATAGTCTCTGAACAAAAATTTTAGGTAAAATTTTAAGAAAATTTTCTAAGTGAAATTATAAATAAATAAAAAAATTCTAACTTAGACAGCTTTGCAAAAAAATTTTTTTTTAAATTTTCTAAAAAAATTTAAGCAGAAATTTTCAATTTCAGAATAACTTTTAACTTAGGCAAAAATATCTTCTAAAAATTTTTCTAAGTGTAAAAGAGAATTTTTCTAAGGAAAAAACTAAAAAAAAACTTTTCTAAGTTAAAAAAAATTTAAAAAAAAAATTAAGTCTTTGCAGAAATTATTTTTGAGAGAAAAAAATAAGAAGATTCTAACTTAAGATTTTTCTAAGTAAAATTTTCTAACTAAAATTTCACGTAAGAGTATTTTTCTAAGTATAAAACTATTTTGAAAAAAAATGTTTAAAAAACTTTAAAAGCATTAATTAATTCTAATTTTAATGCTTTGACAGAAAGTTAATTAAACATTTATTTCAATATTTTAACTTCCAGCTCGTGGCGACGCACTAGACCTTCTTGGTTATTGGAGCAACAACCACTTCCTTAGACAAAGCCTCATAAAAAATTTCAATGTTTAATTTTCTCGCTGAAAAGCTCTAAGTCTAATCAATAGTTTAATTTAAACAGGACTTAAGAACCCAATATAGGTTCCAACTTACTAGATTGATTAAAAATTTCTTAGGAACATATTTTCTAGAGATATTCCTAATTTGTCCCTGGTGATATCTATAATACCAATTCAAATTTTTAAATTTTCTAAAATTAGATGAGCATGCATGGTTTTTCAAATTATCTATTTGAATTTTCAGATCTTTATTTTATGATTTCAATTTATCATTTTCTAATTTTGATTTGTCTAATTCTTCTAAGGGACATGACTTAGCTAGAATTACTTTTAAATTTTTATTTTCATTTTCTAATTTACAGCAATCTTTTGTTAAAAGTTTAACGAACTTAAACATTTTGTCGGGAGGAAGAGATCGTACCTGACTTACCTTGTCGATCTAGTTGTCCGTTTCTCCCCCTGAACTGCTGCTTTCTTCCGACGTGGCTCCCCCTTCATTGATGCTCTCGATGTTCATTTCGAAAGAGCTTGACTCGCAGTCATCGTCTTGATGACTTGCCATTAGAGCAAGTCCGAAGAATGCCTCGACTTCCGACTCCGAGGACGTATCGTCCCACGTCACCTTTAGGGCCTTTTGCTTTTGGATAGGCTTCTTACCCTTGTCCTTGTTCTTCAGCTTGGGGCAGTTGTCCCTGACGTGCCCTTCTTCGTCGCAGTAGTAGCAATAGACCACCCTTTTCTTTTTCCCTTGTGGATGGTTAGTAGATCTAGATTTACAAAGTTTCTTGAATCTTCTTACCATCATTACCATTTCCTCATCGTCGAGAGAAGATTCCGACTCAAGTTCATCTCTCGAAGCTTTGAGGGTGACATTGTTCTTGGGCTCCTTCATTCCTGCACATCTTGACTCATGCACTTCAAATGTTGAAAAGAATTCTTCTAATGAAATTTTTTCTAAATCTTTCGAAATGTAAAAGGCATTTACTAGTGATGCCCATTTTGTATTTCTAAGAAAAGAATTCAGTGCGTACCTGAGCGAATCTCGGTTACTTACCTTTTCTCCGAGATTCGAAAGTCCGGTAATGATTTCTTTTATTCTCGAGTGCAGATGCACGACTGTCTCATCTTCCCCAAGTCGCAGGCTGGTGAGCTGATTGCGAAGCAGATCTCGTCTTGCGAGCTTCGCTTCGGAAGTTCCTTCGTGCAGCTCGAGGAACTTCTCCCAAAGTTCCTTCGCGGAGTTGTAGTTGCTGATTCGGTTGACTTCTTGTGGCGGAAGTACGCTTAACAGATGGTATTCTGCTTTGCTGTTCGCCACGTATTCAGCCTGCTCTTTTTTGTCCATTGACATTTTTCCTTACCCTCTGGGGCTTCAAATCCAGATTCCATTGTTAAAACTAATTCAAAATCTGTTGTAAAAAATACCTGCATCAGCTATTTCCAGGTAGCGAAATCCCCTTCGTATTTTAGTGGGTGGATGCTTGGTCTGGCCATTATCTTTGCTTCGATTGGCGGTTAGTCCTCTTGAAGCGCCTTGACTCTGATACCACTTGTAGGACTGTTGCGGCCAGCTAGAAGGGGGGGGGTTGAATAGCCCTGTAAGAAAAGACAAAACACCCTTCTCGAACTTTCAACAAAACACTTGCATAAAATAAATTGAACAGAAACTAAAGAAAGGAAGAGGCAAAAGGATTTACTTGGTTACAACCAAGGAGGTTGTTAATCCAAGGAATATCTCACTAGTATCTCCTTCGGGCGGAGAAGCCTCTTATAGCAGTGAAAGTGCATAACAAAGAAGCTAATCTAAAACTGAAGCGGACAAGCGTTGAAAATGAATTGCTCTGAGTTGTTGAAAGCTTCGGGATCAAGGTTATATTTATAGCCTTGGTCGGGGTGCCTAGAAGGGTTCCGGGAGCCCTGAGGGGGGGATAAATTTTATCCCCCAACGTTTAGATCGAGTTTTGACTCGATCTGGTCAAATATCAACTTCCGGACGCCCCGGTACGTTCCGGGCGCCCTGGTCAGCTCCAGGTGCCACGGACCCAAAAGTCAACTCTAGTTGACTTTTTCAGTCCGGGTCCTCTGCTCCGGCTCTAGTTGCCTCGGTCCCAGTCTTCAACTTCATATCCGCTCGCTTGGGTGATCTCGGCCATCCGGAAAAGGGCTCACCCGAACCCAACTTCCAGTCTTCTCGAGTGGGCTTCCGCTCCGGTTTCTCGTCTCTCGGAATCACCGCGTGTTTCCTTCTCGTCCGCCGACGTACTCATCCGCAGTCTTCGTCCCTCGGATGCACCGCGTGCCATCCTTCTCGCTAGCTGCGTCTCTTGCTTCTCGAGCAGTCTTCCGCTCCAGCTTTCGTCCCTCGGAACCACAGCACGCTTCATTCTCGTCCGCCGGTGTACTTTTCCACAGCGCCTCATCCCTCGGACGCACCGCGTGCCATCCTTCTCGCTAGCTGCGTCTTCCACTCGACTACCTGTGCTCCTAAGCTCCTGCACACTTAGACACAATGTTAGAAACACATAGGACCTAACTTAACTTGTTGATCACACCAAAACAACCTTGGGGTTCCAACATGGTCGAGTGGATAGTTGCATAGTAGCTAACTAGCTACATCTGCTATGGGGGTCCCTGCTGCTCGCAACTCCACCTATCACTACCTATGAGTGACCGAGTGGAAGCACGACAGGACAAGCTGTTGGTGCAGCGGGGTCGGCAAGAGGGGGGTGAATTGCCTATAATCAAAAAGTATACCCTCCTCAAAGAACTTCAACTCAAAAATAAAAGCAACCAGAGTAATTAAATTAATTAACAGAAACAAAGAGAGACGACTCAGCGGTTTTGACTTGGTTACAACCAAGACGGTTGTTAATCCAAGGCGGTGGAAAGGCGCACTAAAAGAGTCTCCTTCTCTGAAGGCGGAGAAGCCTTTTACACAATTGGAAAGCACAATAGTTGCTTAGAGAATTAAAGTACAGAGTTAATTTCGAATAGCTGTTCGAGGCCCCTTTATATAGGGGTTCCAGAACTTTGGGATCAGGTTTGTAATGCCCCTAGTTTTTTTTACACATAATAAAATATAAATTGTGGGCGTCACCTATTCTTACTTCCATAAAGGTTTCTTAGTTCAAATTACATAAACGGTTCAAAGATAAACATAACAAAATACAAAATCTAATCTGGATGGTCTTCGGGTTGTACTACCCTTGTTCCGAGCTGGCTCACTGGTCAATGCCTCCTGTCTCATTTGTCTCATTATCTGAAAAAAAAAGTATAATCTGTGAGTCGAGAGACTCAGCATATTCGAAACAGTGTTATGTATTAATTAGCGAATATAATCTAGTGTACTAAGGGGAATCATATACAAGGTAACTTGGGGTCTCTCTACTAGCATACTATGAACGTAAGCATATGCACCGATATAAGCAAGAGAGAATAAATATGAGCATGCATATTAACAACAATAATCATGAGCATGAACATAAACATAATATAAGCATATGAATAGACTTAATCGTGGGCATGAACATAGCATATCATGAACTTAACATTTTTATAACATATTATGGACTTAACGTATTCATAGCATAACATAGATATGAATTTAGCTTATCCTGAACCTAACTTATTCATAACATATTATGGAAACTGATATTGGGCTCCCTCTGGGGCCTTGTCCCATAAACGGACTCCCTCTGGGGCCTTTTCCCGTAAACGGACTCCCTCTAGGATCTTTTCCCGTAAACGGGCTCCCTCTGGGGCCTTTTCCCATAAATGGGCTCCCTCCAGGGTCTTTTTCCCTCACAGTATTCCCATCAAATCTCATCATGTTGTCGCAGTAGACTTACCGATATTGGGTTCCCTCTGGGGCCTTCTCCTGTAGATGGGCTCCGTCTGGGGCCTTCTCCTGTAAACGGGCTCCCTTTGTGGCCTTCTCCCGTAAACAAGCTCCCTCTGGACCCTTCTCCAGTAAACAGACTCCCTCTGGGGTCTTCTCCCTCACAGTATCCTCATTAAATTTTTATTAATTAATTTACCCGATATTGGGCTCCCTCTGGGGCCTCCACCTGTCAATGGAATCCCTCTGGGGCCTTCTCCTATAAACGGGCTCTCTCTGGGACCTTCTCCCGTAAACAGGATCCCTCTGGGGCCTTTTCCCTAACGGTATCTTCATTGAATCTCATTAACCACTTGTTAATTAATGTGTTAATACTATTTTACTAAAACTAGAATTAAAGTTCAGATTATCAATTCAACCGTTATAAAATTGCTTAACCAATTCCATTAACTAAATCATAGATTAATTAACTTACCTTAATTAATTCCTTAATTAATCTCTCAATCATCCTTATTAATTAATTAATCTTTTAAACTAAATTAATCAATTAAGTTTATTAAATTACTTAACCGACTTTTTAATTAATAATCTTAATTATGCAACCCCTCTAATTAATTTTCTGATTACATTAATTAAACGTATTAATCAAATGACTTAATTAATCGACTATTTCTTCAATAATCAAACTACACTAATAACTCGGTTAATATTACTTGATCAACTCATTAAATATGTATTCAATCAGATTAATAGTTAATGCAGTTAATCACATACTAATCAACCTCAACCAATTAATGAGTATCTATTATATCACCAACCATTTAATCAATCTATGAATAGTAAATTATAAATAATTCAATTCATTAAATCTCTAATCAAAATTAGATTATCATACTATATATAAATTACATAGTAGACATATTCATCTATTTGTTAAGATATTAAATTTAACTAACAATTGGAATCAAATAAATAGAATAAATATTACGGTTAATTAAAGAAATAAATCATAATTTTAGTTAATTAAACCACATGGTCCCTACCGAAAAGTCATTAGAACTTCATCGAATCATCTCATGAATAAGAAGAGAAAAACATAATCATTACCAATAAAACATGCATTGAATTTTGTAGCATGCAAAAGCATAAAACAAAAATTAACATAACATACTAAATTATCTCTTAAACATGGTTGGGTTTACTATTCCTAAACATCATTATATGAACCGAATATTGCATAAATTGGTTTAGAACATGCACAATTTATATAGAATCAAAATATGATATCATGATAAGAAAACAAACCAACCTTACCAGCTATAAAATTAATAACTTCACAAAATTATAGACACTAATTAAGAGCATTAACATAATTTAAAACATGCACAATTCATTTAACTTAAACATGATATCATAACCGGAAGCAAGCTAACCTTACAAGCTATAAAATTTCCAATCTTCACAAGATTATAGAAACTAATTAACAGCATTAACATAATTAGAAACATGCACCATTCATATGAAACCAAAACATGGTATCATAATAAAGAAACAAACCTAACCTTACAAGCTACCTAATCCGAAACTTCAAATAATTATAGAAACTAATTAAGAGCATTAACATTATAGAAACATGCACCATTCATTAAAATCGAAACATGATATCATAAAAAGGGAACACCCAAACTACACAATACTATAGATGCTAACTACCACAATAACAAGATTAGAAACATGCCTTCTACCAACTCCCACTTCTCGTCTTCCTTTGGGGCTCGAGGACTGGTAGAGAACAATGGGAAGGAGAGGAGCTCCTTAGGACCGACGGCACAAGAGGATGGGGCTTTTGGAGGTAGGATTTTTAAAGAGATGGAGATTAAAATTTTGTCCAAATTTTATCCTTCAAGTCATATAATTTATTTATCTCTTTTTTATATATATACTTTATTTTCATATATGTTACACGTTACATACCTAATATATTAAATCTTTTTTTTTTCTTATTCTTATTTAATTATATATTTTATATTATATATAATATATTATTTATAGAAATAGTATGGTACACATTGTGTTTCTTATATATTTTTTTTCCTTATTTACTTTTATTTATGATTTATAATTTATATTATACATTTCATATAATGTATTATATATATTTTATTTCTATGTTAATTAGATGAATAATTTTATAAATTTATAGATACTAAATTTTATCCCTAAATGTTAAGTCCATTAATTCCTATATACTAAGTTTTATCCACATGTTTTAATTTCTTACTTGTTTAATCTTTATTTACAAAATATAATTTATATTATACATAATATTTCTTTGTTACAAGTTCTTACCTTTTTAAATACTATATAGTTTACATTATATATTTTATATTATACATAATATTTCTTATTTACATGTTCATACATTTATTTTTATACTATATAATTTATATTATATTATATATATATATATATATATATATATATATATATATATATATATATATATATATATATATATATATATATATATATAATGTTATTTATATTTTATTTTCATATTATTTAGAAGAATGATTTATTCACATAAATTATATAAATACTAAATATTTGTATATTGGTTTATTATTTTTTTTAATATAATTCCATATATATCAACATATATAAAAATCTGTAAGTTAAAGATTTTATAAATGTTAAATCATTTATATTATTTTTATAAAACTTAATACTAAGTATAAATAGAAACATATATCCATATACTAATTTTATATTTATATATATCCATGTTTATATTAACTATACATGGTAACATATAATTCATGTTTATACTACTAAGTAATTGCATTAATTTTATATATATATTTATTTGCATATACTAATTTCATATTTATATATCTCTATGTATATATCACACATATATATATATATGGTAATATCGATATTACAATTTATTAATTATAATATATACTATATATTCTAGGTAATACAGTTGTACATATATATATTATATTCTTTTTGTTTAGTTATATATTATGTATAATATATTTCTAATGTTTTACTTCTATATTAATTAGATTAATAATCTATATAAAAATTTATACAAATATGTTATATAAATATTAGATCTTTATAAATTTTATATATTTAGCTCCAATTTCTTAATATACTTGATTAATTAAATTTACATAGTTTTGGACTAGCTGAATTAATTAAATTTATTTATGTAAATAAATTCATAATTAAATTAAATGAGCAATTACAATTAACCCAATAAATATTGTTAATTAAATAAATTTAAAATCTAAATATAATTAATCCAATAAATTTTTTAATTAAATAAATCCATATTCTAATTAAATTATAATTTAATTCAATAAATTCCCTTAATTAAATAAATCTGGATTCTAATTAAATTATAATTTAACTCAATAAATTTCCTTAATTAAATAAGTGATTTTGGACACTACAAGGTTTTGACTCGAGAGGGATCGGTCGACCGATCCCCAGGTTCGGTCGACCGATCCTCTGGTTCGGTCAACCGAACCTACGTACTTGGCTAGCCTTCCGTCCAGATGTAGTCTGTGTGGATCGAGCCTGCATTCGGTTGACCGATCTCATTGTTCGGTCAACCGATCAGCCAACGGTCCTTCCCTAAGTTGGCCCGATCAGAATGCTTGACTGAGTCTTGGGTTTCTCTCCGGTTCGGTCGACTGATCAGAGAGTCCAGTCGACCAATCAGCCAACGACTGGTTGCTGACGTGGCTGCAACGGCTGGCTTCTGAAGATAGGGGTTCGGTTGACCGATCATGGTGTTCAGTCGACCGAAAACTTGTCAAGTTAACTCCCTGTTGACTTGCTCTGGTTCGGTTTGCTTGGGTGATTTCGGCCAACCGGAATAGGGCTCACCCGAACCCAATTCCCGGCCTTCTCCTCGAGCAGTCTTCCGTCCCAACTTTACGTCCCTCGAACGCCGCGCACGTTCTTCACGCCCACCGGTGTACTCTTCCGCAGCTCTCTCGTTTTTCGGACGCACCGAGCCCGTCGACTCCCTTCCCGTGTCATCCTTCTCGCTAGCTGTGTCTTCCGCTCGACTTCCTGCGTTCCTAAGCTCTTGCACACTTATACACAGGGATCAGACAAACAGGACCTAACCTAAACTTGGTTGATCACATCAAAACAACCACGGGGTCCAACAATCTCCCCCTTTTTGATGTGCATCAACCTAAGTTTAAGTTAGAGTAAAGCAAACAAATAGTAATTTTAAGAAAAATACTAAACTAACATTTTAAGCACAAAAAAATCAAGTTTGCAACATAAGGTAGAAAAAATATTAAAGAATTAATTTTCCTAATTTCCCCTAACCTGGTTACTTAATTCTCCCCCTTTGATCATAGCAAAAACGGGGTAAAAAAATTTTTCTAAGTCATTTTGAAAAAATTTGCTAAGTGAAAATTCAATATTATTTTCAGAAAAACTTAGCTTAGATAAATCTAATTTCAGAAAAGATCTTAATTAAAGAGAAATGAGAATTTTTCTAAGTAAAACTTTCAAGAAATATTTTTCAAAAAATATATTTTTGAAGAATTTCTAAGAGAATGTTTAAAAACTTTTCAAAGCATTATTTAATTCTAATTTTAATGCTTTTATCAGAAAGTTAATTAAACATTTTATTTCGATATTTTGGCTTCCAGGTCGTGGCGAGGCACTAGGCCTTCTTGGTTATTAGAGCAACAACCACTTCCTTAGACAAAGCTTCCATAAAGAAACTCATTGTTTAATTTTCTCACTGTAAGCTTTTAACTAAAAGAAAAATTTTAAACTAGCAAAGATTTTGGAACCCAGTAAAGGTCCTTCTTACAGGGTTGGTCAAAAACTTAGGGAATACATATCCTTTAGGTATTATTCTAAGTTGACCCTAATGTTTTCTAATATACCAGTTTAATTTTCCATAAACATTAATTTTTTATTTTTGAAAAGAATTAGTTTTTAAACCTAAATTTTCAGTTTTCAATTTTTCAATTTCCAAATTTAATTTCTCATTTTCTAAATTCAAATTTTCTAACATTGTTTTTAAATTGACAATTTCTTTTTCTGATTTGACTAAGTCTTTAGTAAGTACTTTGATAAACTTAAAAGACTGAGAAGGAGTGAGGTTGTTGGTGCGGTTAGCACTAACGGTCTAACTCAGGTTTTGATGAATGACAAATTAAGTTAAGTTAATTGTGTCGTTGATCTAACACTCTAATCGAGTGTGCAGGAGAAGTCCAGACAGGTCGATGGGCTGACCGGATGTCTGGCACGAAGCCCAACTAGGTCAACGGGCTGACCGGATAGCTGGCATGAAGTCCAAATGGGTCGACCGGCTGACTGGACATTTGGCACGAAGTCCAGCTAGGTCGACGGGCCGACTGGATAGCTGGCATGAAGTCCAGACAGGTCGACGGGCTGACTGGATGTCTGGCAAGAGGTAAGTAAAGGTAAGTCACTGGAGGAGAGTGACTGTGAGGACGCATCCCAGTTAAGGGACAGTAGGCGTCGGTCCAGCTTAGGTCCATTTTGGATCCCTAAATTGAGACCCTGACTAGGTTCTGGTCTCGAGAAGATAGGACTTAAATCATAAATCTATATAAACTGTTTATGCATATATTTTTATAACTCTATGTTGTAGATACAAATGTAGAGCTTCGAATTCTGCACACGTGGCAACTGACAGAGCTTGATTCTGAGTTCGGAGTCAGAAGTTATGGCCCTCTGAAGATTACCGTGTCAAATAAGTAGTTGGACGCGCCTGGGATCAGCCAGATTCGAACTCTCCTCATCTAATCCGAATTTTTGGGATCTGATAAGCTCTGGAGACTCCTCTAAAGGGCTATAAAAGGAGGGGTTGAGCAAGCTTCAAATATAGAACCCTCATACGTGCTTCAACGTATCCAAATGACTTTCTGACTGCTCTGGGCTCCTGCTACGAAGCTGCTATGCTCGACGACTGCTCCGAGGAGTTCCGATCGCGCCCAGCAGACAGACATCAACATGAAGTGCTTCATCTTTTGATCCTTAAAAGTGTTGGTAAAATCTCCTTTATTGTACTTAATTATTATAAAAGGCAAGTGCAGTGTGTTGCACTTGGCTTCTTTCTTATTGTACTCGATTCTCTCTTCCGGGGGTACCGGAAGAGGTTTTTAGTGGATTGCCCATTGATAGGTCCGCGGGACATGGGCCTTGGAGTAGGAGTCGCCGAAGGCTCCGAACCAAGTAAAAATCGTCTGTGTTATTTTTGGTGTTGTTTTTCGTATTTACTTTCCGCTGCGTACACTCGTGTTTTAAAAATCGAAAATAAGTGTTTTTCAAAACCACGTGATTCACCCCCCCTCTCACGTGTGTCACGATCCAACAGAGGTCACGTACCTTACTTACCTCACTTGGTGATGCTCCCCTTTCATCGTAGATTTCTTCTTCTGATTCTCCCCCTTGATCAATGCTCATCTCTGAGTCCGAGTCATCTTCGAAGAGATGGTTAGCCACCAGTGCTAGTCCCGAGAAAGCTTCGGCTTCTGACTCAGAGGATGAAGAATCATCCCATGTAGCCTTCAGGCTCTTACGTGTAGAGGACGTCGGTTTTTGAGGTTTCTCTTTGTTCTTTTTCTTCAGTTTGGGGCAGTTATCCTTGATGTGCCCTTCCTTGTTGTAGTTGTAGCATCGGACCATCCTTCTGTTGCGTTGATGCTTTCTCAACTGCGATTTAAATTTATTAGTTTTAACAAATTTATTTAGCTTTCTTACCAATAATACTGCTTCGTTTTCATCGATCGATGCTTCGGAGTCGAGATCGTCCTTTTCGGCTTGTAGGGCAATGTTGAGGTTCGACTTCTCTACTGGTTTCTCTGCAAGTCGAGACTCGTGAAGTTCGAAGGTAGAAAATAACTTTTCTAAACTACTTACCTCAAAGTCCTTAGAGATGTATTATGCATCTACTAAAGATGCCCACTTTGGAGTTCTTGGGAAGGCGTTGAGCGCATACCGGATGGAATCTCGGTTTGTTACTATTTCGCCGAGATTTGTTAGTTGCGTTATTAGCTCTTTGATCCTCGCTTGGAGTTGCGCAACCTTCTCGTCGTTGTTCATCTAAAGATTTGTTAGTTGTGTCCGGAGGACGTTGCGCCTTGCTAGCTTCGCTTCTGAGGTGCCCTCGTGGAGCTCCAGGAATTTATCCCAGAGGTCTTTGGCGGAGTCGTAGGTTTCGATCCGACTTACCTCCTGAGGCGGTAGAACACTGAGCGGGTGAAATTCGACCTTTCCGTTGGCCACGCAATCAGCCTGCTCCTTCTTCGTCCAGTTGCACTCTTCTTTATCTTTTGGCGATGCATATCCATACTTCATTATTAAAAGTATATCAAATTCAGTTTTAAAGAATACCTCCATTTTTCGCTTCCATGTAGCGAAATCTCTGTCGAACTTTGGGGGATGAATGTTCGTGCCGACCATTGTCCTGATCTTTGTGCTTCAGACGGCGGTTAGTCCTTCTGAGGTTGTTGGGCTCTGATACCACTTGTTGGTGCACCGGGGTCGGCAAGAGAAGGGTGAATTGCCTGTAATCAAAAAGTATACCCTCCTCAAAGAACTTCAACTCAAAAATAAAAGCAACCAGAGTAATTAAATTAATTAACAGAAACAAAGAGAGACGACTCAGTGGTTTTGACTTGGTTACAACCAAGACGGTTGTTAATCCAAGGCGGTGGAAAGACGCACTAAAAGAGTCTCCTTCTCTGAAGGCGGAGAAGCCTTTTACACAATTGGAAAGCACAGTAGTTGCTTAGAGAATTAAAGTATAGAGTTAATTTCGAATAGCTGTTCGAGACCCCTTTATATAAGGGTTTCAGAACTTATCAGATCACCTGATTTTCGGGATCAGGTTTTGACTCGAGAGGGATCGGTCGACCGATCCCCAGGTTCGGTCGACCAAACCTATGTACTTGGCCAGCCTTCCGTCCAGATGCAGTCTGTGTGGAACGAGCCTGCGTTCAGTCGACCGATCAGCCAACGGTCCTTCCCTGAGCTGGCCCGATCAGAATGCTTGACTGAGTCTTGAGTTTATCTCTAGTTCGGTCGACCGATCATGGCATTTGGTCGATCGAACACTTGTCAAGTCAACTCCCAGTTGACTTGCTCTAGTTCGGTTTGCTTGGGTGATTTCGGCCAACCGAAATAGGGCTCGACCGAACCCAATTCCCGGCCTTCTCCTCGAGCAGTCTTCTGTCCCAGCTTTACATCTCTCGAACGCCGCACATGTTCTTCACGCCCACCGGTATACTCTTCCGCAGCTCTCTCGTCCTTCGGACGCAC
Organism: Zingiber officinale; assembly: GCF_018446385.1. Taxonomy (NCBI): domain Eukaryota; kingdom Viridiplantae; phylum Streptophyta; class Magnoliopsida; order Zingiberales; family Zingiberaceae; genus Zingiber; species Zingiber officinale. Next base: position 257,707 of record NW_024589823.1, read on the forward strand.
CGAGCCCGTCGGCTCCCTTCCCGTGATGTCCTTCTCGCTAGCTACGTCTTCCGCTCGACTTCCTGCGTTCCTAAGCTCCTGCACACTTAGACACAGGGATCAGACAAACAGGACCTAACCTAAACTTGGTTGATCACATCAAAACAACCACGGGGTCCAACATAAGCGGCATAAACTCCAACTACCACTCTCTCGAGTGGCCGAGGATGCAGTCCTGGTCAACGACTCTCTCAACCGCAAGGGAGAATTGGTCGTTGACATGCATGCCATGATATGATGTGCCAAATGCAACAGTCATCATACAAATATAAGTAGAAATTAGGTATGCTATATGAAGTCATCATGCTCAATAAGGTACATAAATAAACAACAGTCATCATACCAATATAAGCAAAAATTAGGTATGCTACAGGAAGTCAGCATGCTCAATATAGTATATAAATAAACAACAGTCAAAGCATACAATCATGATATCTAATATCTGCTACCTATCATGAACAACAACAAGAGACTGTATAGATATGGGAACGGATATCTCAAAGATCACGTGGAAGTATCAAGCGCAAGAAAAATAAGAGTGGAGTCAAGGTAAAACAGTCCTTATCCAAAAAAATAGTTCATGCACAAAGTTCAAAGAACTATAGAATCAAGGTAAGAAGTACTCGCCTTTATATGTCGATCGTGCTGACCATCTTCAAGTTCGAAAGATCGCAACGAGCTCAACTCCTACAAATATAGGATATGAAACAATTCTAAGCATCTATAATACTCCTAGTAACAGTGAGAAAACCAATCTTCCACCACTCCGAAATTAACCTATGATATCCAAGGTGATCATAATCAAAAATAAAAAGAACCTACACATACCTACATTTAAATCCAAAATTTATCCTATTTCTTAAGGTTAGAATAACATGGTTAGTTTCATGGCATCATAGTCCCTAAGATCTGAAACATCACTTGTTACCGAGTTATCATGAACTTGGGTTTAGTTTCATGGTATCCAAATTTCTAGAATCCACACCTAAAGCATCTAAACAAATCCCAAGTTAATAGGAACTTAGAAATACATGGATATGAGAGGAACATGCCTTTGCGTTTTAAAACTCGTACGGTTCACTGTTTACGCGAGGGGTTCGGCACAAAACTGATGGTCACCAGCTGAGTGATACCGACAGTTGAGGATGCCCCTTGAATCACGCAAAGAAGGCAATGATGAACAGGGTAGATAACTTGGCGATGAGGAGTTGCACTACGCCGGCCATCAGGTGCGAAGTGACACCGATGTAAGTCGGCCGAGGGCAAGGCAATGGATATGGAGCTAGGGTACGACTCCAGATCTGGTGTCGCGCAAAGGGCCGATGATGACTTGGGTCTGTGGCGACGATGTCTCGTGCAGAGCGAAGAGGCAACAAAGGCGACGATCCCGACGGTGGCAGCCAAACTAGGGCATGGCTCGAAGAGAACTAGGAGAAGAGAAGAGAGGCCGACGGTGGAGGCTGTTGTTGGTCGATGAGGAGGCGACGATGGCACGACGCACAACGTCGCCTACGCCTGTGAGTGCGAGAGGGAGGGAGGAGGGTCGGCGGCGTCGCGATGAAGAAGGGGGAAATGGGGAAGAAATCGCGTGAGGGCTCGAGAAGAGAGGAAGTGCGGCGGAGGAATTTGGGAAAAAACATAGGGTTCGGCGATTAATAGCTTATAACTTAGGAAATTTTAAATTAAACCCTAGATCTATTTCTCAATCAACTCCCACCTCCGGGTACTCCAAACAGGCTTTTCTCGAGCCCATAAGTGCATCCATTCTAAATAGGTCATACGAGCTCCAATTAAATCCCAGAAAATTTTTAAAAATTTCTGAAAATTCCATTAATGTTATTTCTCTAATATCCCTTATTATTTAATTACTGAATTTTACGTTCTCCCACACTAATAAAAATTTGGTCCCCAAATTTACTATTCAAATCAGAGATCATCATCCAAGGATAACAACCAAGCAACATACTCATATCCCATTCCAAGTATAATAAACACATCTCCAACTGTTAGGGATGTCTCTGTGTATTATGAGCTCACCTTACTTCCACTACTTCGACACTACTATTTAACCCACTATGGATAAATCACAACTTTTGAAATCCATAACCCACCATCAACAGATCCTCCAACATTTGTATAGCATTAAAACTATCAACATCATCAATCAAACCTGCTACCCTTCCGAACAATGATAGAGAAAAAGAAAAGCATCCAACCTTCAACACCCACTGTCAATACACTTAGATATATCTACCATGGTTCAACATTGCACGTCTATGTCGTACCACTATAGAGACAATATCTAGTGGAGAACTTTATTATCATAAATCTCTAGTGAGACAAACCAATCATATTCTCATCCCTCCAAGTACTCAAGTATCCACCAAACAAAAATTACAATCCAAAATCCAAATGGTCACTCAACCGTAAGATCACTGAAATCGGATCACCAACTACAAATCACTAAATCCCTAAATATTGTTGGTGCAACATCCCTCAGGTCAAGGTTGACCTGGTTGACCAAGCTGAGTCTTGGTTTGAGTTTAGATGTTTGACAATAAGAAATTGATTGAAACAAGCAACGTCGAGCAACGAGCGAGCGACGAGCTATTCCCCCCCCCCCCCCCCCCTCTAGCTACTTTTGGTCCTAACAAGTGGTATCAGAGCAAGGCCGCTCTTCACCGGAATCATCACCGGAAGGGTCAAGCATAACAAGAAAAGCTAGAGGGTGAAGAAGTTGAAGCAAATTCATCAAAAGTCAAAGATTTCAAGAAGCTCAACTTCAAGATGCAATTCCAAGATGGACTTGGATTTGATACAAGGGTGGCTCCACCGTACACTTCCACGAGCTTCGATTCTTGGAAATCAAGAATCGAAAACTTTCTTATGATGGAGATAGAACAATGGTTTGCTCTAATGGAAGGATTTGAAGCTCCAACAAACTCGAAGGGCAAGCTTCTCAAGAAAAGCAAATGGAGTTCGGAGCAAGTCCAAAGGTGCAATGCAAATGACAAAGTGACCAAGTTTTTGGTCAATTTATTGCCAAGCACCATCCTTTGCAAAATTGGAGAATTTGAAGATGCAAAGGAATTATGGAGCAAATTGGCCAAGCTTCATGAAGAGATCCCCTCCACTATACAAGAGCAAGAAGTATCCAGAGAGGGTGACTCTTTGGAGCAAGACCAAGAGCAGGACTCCGAGGTTGAGAGATGCTCAACCTCCGAAGAAGAGGAAATCCAAGAAGCTTCATCCTCAAGGGAATGCAACGAAGGGAACAAGGAGGGAGCATACTCCTTGTTTCATATTCAAGATGATGAAGCCTCCACCTCTAGGATTGAGGGGGAGCAATCCTTGGTGACGCCGGATCAAGAAGAAGGAGAAGTTTCTACATCCGGGTCAAAAGACAAAGAGGAGGAAGAAGATTCTACCTCCACAAGTCAAGAAAAATCAAATGGAGGAGAATCAAGGTCCGATCAAGAGGAAGCTTCTACCTCCGGATCCAAAGAAAATGCCACCCCTACAAGCAAAGGTATAAATATTTCAATTAATAATAAAAATCATATTATATGCTTTGAGTGAAGGGAACATGGGCACTACAAGAGCAAGTACCCTAAATTGGCCAAGAAGAAGGGCCAAGTGGCACAAAAAGGCAAGGTGAAGCCCAATGAGATCATCCCCAACACAAAGAAGAGCAAGGAGCATATTATATGCTTCTCTTGCAATCAAAAGGGGCATTACCGAAGTCAATGCCCCAAGGGGAAGAAGATGGTCAAGGCTCAAGGAGGCACTAGTCAAGGGGGAGCCTCCAAGGTAAAGAAGAAGGTATCTTTTATTGAGCCTACCCCTTTACATTATGGTAAAAAGCATGATAGTTCTAATTTTTATCATTTTAATGTAATTTACCATAAGGATAGGAAGCATGAGGGCTTTAAGGAAAAGCATGTGGCCCTACATGCCAAAACTACCCAACCTAAGGTTAGGAAGGTAGATGGACACTTGGGCAAGAACACCAAGGATAATAGATACAAGCCCAAAAATAAAAATGCTCATGGGTGTAATGAGAAATCAAAAACTAAGGATTTAATGATAGAAAATCAAGTCTTGAGATCAAGACTTGATAAAATGGAAAAGACCCTAAAAAGGATGGAAAATATCCTAAAAGGGCAAAATGAGCATGACCTAGGTTTAGGGGTACAAAAGCCATCCAATGGCCATAGAGGTTTGGGATACAAACCTAAAGCTAAAAGGGATGTGCCTAGTTATCATAGGGTTCCATATAGCTATGGAACAAACCCTAAGTCTAGAGGTCAAGTCAAAGATACAAGGGAAGATATCCCTAGAAGTCTCTTTGCAACCAAAGTGACTAAGACTTCTAAGAAGTCTAAGAAAGTCACTAACAAGGTCACAAGGGAGGCTATCCCTAGAGTTGACCTAGAAAATGTGACCAAGGCTTCTAAGAAGCCCAACAAGGTCACTAGGAAGGTATCTAGGGAAGTTATCGCTAGTGAGTACCTAGAGCATCCAAGGAGCACCAATAGGTGTTGGGTTCCTAGGAGCATTTTCTCTACTCCATAAATGGGTTAGAGAGTGTCAACTCCGATTAGAAGGGTAGTTAACCCAACTTTGAGGAAATTGACACTCAAGGAGCATTTTCAAGGTTTTGTTAACCTTTGAAAATGAAATGGAAGTATTATTTACTCCTTGAAAGAGTAAAATGTACCTAATGGTGGAAGAATTGATTTTAATCTTAAATGGCACATATTGGGAAATTCATAAGAACTACCAAGTTGGGACTTTGGTATGTTCTTAGGAAATTTAAGGCAATCCGGGCCTTAATTTAAAAGTGCTACTTTTGTGAAAGATGAAATATGCCAACATTTGAGGATATGCTTAATTTCGACTGGCATAAATTAATCAAGGGAATTAGAAATGCCAATTTAGGCTTTGACATTTTTCTTGAAGCACTTTAGTGCAATCTATGTTTAAGTTGTAAGTTTAGCTAAGGTTTTAAGGATACTTAGATAGTTAATCTAGATATATTTTATTTATGCTAAATCTTGCCATGATTGTTTGCCCATCATATGCCATGACATCATGTTTATTTTTGCATTCATGTTTTATTATGAAAAATCCAAAAATACCATGTCATGACATTCATACATCATGTAGTTATAGGATATTTTCTTTTGAAAATTATTTCTATTTTGATGTATGCCATAACATTATCATGCATTAGTTTAATTCCTTGTAATTAAGGACAAATGGCATTTTAGCAACACTTATTAACAAGTGACATCCTAGGTGGATGTCTAATACCTTTAAAATGCCTAGATAGATATGCATGATCCCTAGATTAGGGCAAAACCAAAATCTACATCTCACAAAGACTATAAGGTGACTTGTATGTGGTTTAATGCACATTAGATACAAGTGAGATGTTAGGATGATGAACAAAGCTCAAGATGTTGATTTAGTGCATTCTTTTGAGTTTTTAGGTTCATCAAAACACATAGTTATGTGTTTTCCCATCATTGGGAAAGCTAATGTACAAGTCATGTGTATTATGCCCAAGGAACATGATGGGATATTGGTTTTAAAAATGTTTTAAAAATGCTTTTGGAAAATCATGGTGAAGGCTATCTTTTGATAGTAATCACCATTAAATAGTTAGACACAAACTTGAAGAAAACGCTAAAGTTTTAGCAAGTTTTCAATCTTGTGTCAATCTTTGAAAATATGATGTATTTTCATAGAAAACTATTTTTCCATGATTAGGTATGCCCTAAATAATGTCTACACGAAATTTCATGATTTTTGGATTTTTGTAGAATTTTCTAGGGGTTTCTGAAGTTGACTGAAATGGAATTTCAGCAACTATCAGAGCTCCGATCGATCCATGGATCGATTGGAGTGCCTGAATCGATCCGTGGATCGATTCAGAAGGCAAGTCCCCCGCGAGCAGAAGCTCGCTGGATCGATCAGCCGATCGATCCAGGTAGTCTGAATCGATCAGTGGATCGATTCAGAAAGGTTCAATCGATTGGAACTCAACTCCAATCGATCCAAGTTGCTGATTTTGGCTGGGAAGGCCTGATTTCAGCATCTTTGAACCTCTTTGAGTCTAGGTAACCATTCCAAACCCCTAAAATACATGTGTATACATACAAAGGGTGTTTTCATGTGAAAACAAGGATGGATTGGTTAAGGAAGGCTTCATTGAAGTTTAGGTTGAGGTTTGTTTCAAATTTTGAGTATTTGAACCTCAAAACTTCTAAATTTGGGTTTCCTGAAGGTTTAGAGATTCCAAGTCATTGTTGGTGCAATGACAGAAGTTACCACCATGTCTTTAGGGGGAGGGACTCTTTAAAGACATGAAAAATTATTTTTCATGAACCTTGGAAGGTGGTTAACCTTCTGTAAAGAAAATGCTCATGTATGAGCTTTTGAACTTGAAATGGGGAGTGGATATCTTCATTATTTCAAGTGGGAACTCAAGTGGTTAGAAAATGCTCAAGGTTGGGTATTTGTCTACATTGAGGGAGAAGTTAAGGATAAATGAAGGGTATGAGACCTTCATTATCGTGTTGATCACAACGAGTGATGTTGTGAACAACGATGAGCAACTCTTCAGGGGGAGAGTCGTCAACAAATGGATTTGTTGATGTATACCCAAAATTGGGGCATGGGTTGATGTGTGCCCAAAGATGGGTTGATGTGTGCCAATAGGGGGAGAATGAAAGGACCTGTGAATAGGTGTAAGTTAGGCTTTCATTACCTAGAGGGAGTGTGCCCTCTTAGGGGGAGAATGAAGAGCTTAACTTATGTGTTCATTGCCTAGTGGCATGAAGATTGAGGCTATAGGATTAGCCTAACTTACATGTGGTATTGTAAGTGTTATTGTGGTATTGTCAAACATCAAAAAGGGGGAGATTGTTGGTGCAACATCCCTCAGGTCAAGATTGACCTGGTTGACCAAGCTGAGTCTTGGTTTGAGTTTAGATGTTTGACAATAAGAAATTGATTGAAGAAGAGTCAAGTAGGTCAAGGTTGACCGGATACTTGATTGGGAAGTCCTAACTGGGATGTTAGGTAGAATGGAAGTCCTGGTGAGTGAAGCCAGGCAGAAGGAAAGTCCTAGTGAGTGAAGCTAGGCAGATGGAAAACCCTAGTGAGTGAAGCTAGGTGAAAGCCCTGGTGAGTGAAGCCAGGCAAGGGAAAATCCAGATGGATCAAGGATGATCGGACATCTGGTCCAAGTAGGTCAAAGGATTGACTGGATACTTGGCACAAGGAAATACAGATAGGTCAAAGGGATTGACCAGACATCTGATGGAAGTCCAAGTAGGTCAAAGGGAGTGACCAGATACTTGGCATGAATAGAAAAGTCCAAGTGGGTCAAAGGGATTGACCAGACACTTGGTGGGAAGTCCTAGCAGGTCAAAGGAGTGACCAGATGCTAGGCATGATGTACCAACAGGTCAAGGTTGACCGGGTGTTGGTTTGGTAGGCTTGGGACTTGGTTTTGGGCAAAAACCAAGTACTGGATCGATCAGTGGATCGATCCAAGCCTTTCCTAGCGAACAGAGAGCCTCTGGATCGATCCGTGGATCGATCCAGATGTCCCAATCGATCAGTGGATCGATTGGGACGCGGCTGCTTCGCGCGATAAGCGCTGGATCGATCCATGGATCGATCCAGGCATTTTTCCCAGAGCACAGAGGCGCTCTGGATCGATCCGTGAATCGATCCAAAGCCTCCCCGATCGATTGGGAACATTCGAATCGATCGGGATCCGACCGTTGGCGTCGATAAAGGCCGCAGGCGCACGATTCCTTCGGCATCGCTTCACCGATTCACTCCAGATCTCTCGCCAACTCCTCCACAGCGCTCTCAAAGATCAGATCGCCAGTTCTTGAAGGATCTTGGAAGCTTTTCAAGTCAAGAGGCGGATCAAAGGCAAGAAGAGAAGCTAGGGTTAGGGTTTTCTGTACTCATTGTAAGCTTTGCGCTTGTATTTTGTTTCCCTTTCCTTTCTTCTTGTACTGAGAGTTTTGTAGGGCTTCTCCGCCCTCGGTAGTTACCGAAAAGGAGTGTTATCATAGTGAAGGGTGCGTGCGTGGTGTGGATCCTTGGACTAGTCATCTCTTGTGAGGTGGATACCAAGTAAACCAACCGTGTTAGCGTTGTGTGATTTGTTTCTGTATTTTTCGCTGCACATCTTAGAAGAAACAAGCAACGTTGAGCAACGAGCGAGCGACGAGCTATTCACCCCCCCCTCTAGCTACTTTTGGTCCTAACAAATATCACACAAGTGCTACTCCTCATGTTGCTATCAACATCAATTACCAAAGAATAGATCACCAAGTCATATATCTACTAATCGAAGTAACACGATATTTAGGAAATATTATCCACTACCCAACTTGCAATAAGAGAACTAATAACCCTGGTGGTATGGTCAGCATAAGTGAGCAACAACAATAAGTAAGCAAATATGGGGGGAAGCTGTGCTCACGACTAATTACCTATTAAATAAGGTGTCTCAAAAGAAAATAGAAAATAACCCTTATGAGTTGTGGACTGGTAGACCACCATCCTACAAATACTTGCGAATATGGGGGTGTTTTGTCAAAGTGTTGGTTCCTAATCTGAAAACGATTAAGATAGGAACAAAAACTGTTGATTATATATTTCTTGGATATACTCATAACAACAGTGTTTATAGGTTCCTTATATTTGAATTACCAATATCAGAGATACACAAGAACTTAATTATTGAATCGAGATATGCCTCGTTCTTTGAACATGTGTTTTCGTATAAGACTCAAGAGGAAGCTAGCTCCTTAAAACAGACATGAAACACAAAGAAAAGAAGAAGTTGATGAACCTATTCTGGTTAAGCTTAGATGAATCAAAAGAGCTTGAGTAGAAAAATCCTTCGGAACGGATTTTATCACTTTCATATTGGAAAGTGATCCCCAAATTTATAAAGAAGCAGTATGTTGTTCTAAGGGACCTCAATGTAAAGAGACAATTTCATCTAAAATTGACTCTATCTTGCAAAATCACACTTGAGAACTTATAACTCTTCCTCCGGGAAATAAACCACTTGGTTGCAAGTGGATTTTCAAGAAGAAAAGGAAATCAAATGACACGATTGATAAGTACAAGGCTAGATTGGTAATTAAAGGTTATCGACAACAAGAAGACCTTAATTACTTTGAAACGTAATCTCTGGTATCATGAATAACCTCCATCAGAGTACTGTTGGCTATCACCGTTCTATGAAATTTGGAGATACATCAAATGGATGTAAAAATTACCTTTCTAAATGGAGATTTAGAAGATGAAATCTACATGGAACAACCTGAAGGGTTTTCTATGCCAGGGTAGAAAAATAAGACGTGTAGATTGGTCATGTCCCTATATGACTTGAAACAAGTTCCGAAGCAGTGGCATGCAAAGTTTGATACTGCCATGAAGGAATGTGGATTCATAATCAATGAATGTGATAAATATATCTACATGGAAGACACAGAGCATGACTATGTCATCTTGTGCATTTATATAGATGACACACTTATTATTGGGAGTAATGAAATGATAATCAAATCCATAAAGCTATGTTAACTCAAGGTTTGACATGAAAGACATGGGTCATGCTAATGTGATTCTTGGAATGAAAATTCTGAGAACATCATAAGGACTTGTTCTGAGTCAGTCCCATTACGTGGCCAAATTCTAAAGAGATTCAACAAAGCTCATATCACATTGGCACAAACACAGATAGATATGAGTCTATATCTATCGAAAAACACAAAGAAAATATCTCTCAAGTAGAGTATTCACAAGTGATTGGAAGTCTGATGTACCTGATGAGTTATACATGACTAGACTTGGCCTACGTAGTTAATAAACTAAGTAGAAACACGAGTATAATCCTGGTGTCGAACACTAGAAAGGAATAACCTGAGTACCGAAGTACTTGAGGTGTACTCGTGGATATGACCTGCATTATATTAGATATCCTGCTGTGATCGAAGGATACAACGATGACAATTGGATATCTAATATGAATGACTCTAAGCCTACAAATGGATATGTCTTTAAAATGGATATGTCTTTACTGTGGGGGTGCAACCATTTCGTTAAAATCTTCTAAGCAAACCGTAATAACCAGATCCATGATGGAATATGAGTTTGTAACTCTTGACAAATGTGGTGAAGATGCTGAATGATTATGGCAATTTTGAGAAGATGTTCCAAGATTGTTGAAACCTGTGTCGACAATTTACATACATTGCGATAGTCAATCAACAATTGATTGGGCACAAAGCATCTGTATAATAGTAAGTCTTGACATATACGTCATAGACACAATACCATTAGATAACTATTTTCAACAGAAATTATCACTATTGACTATGTACAGCCAAAGGATAACCTAGGGGATCCGCTAACTAAAGGGTTAAACAGGGAGTTAGTTGCTATCTCATCGCGAGATATGAGCTTGATGTAAGTGTTGATGCCTATTGTAGGTGCAAAGGAAACCCAAACTATGCTAATTGGATATCCCAATAACTAGGTTCAAAGGTACAACCTAACTACACTGAAAGACAATCATTGTAGGGGAATGACCCGATGACTCAGTGACTAAATGAAGAGTAAGCATTCTTGCTTTAAATGATCACAGTAGAGCATGTGAAAGACTCTCGAGAGATCACCAATGTGAGAAAGAAGTAGGACCGCTTCAAAGAGAATTAGATGCACAATTCTCAGCGCTTCTCACATAACCAAGTATGTTTATAGCACGAACGAACACACTCATGAGACCTGAGCTATATCAAGGAGAGTCCTGGGTGAGATCTCTGTCAAGCTTGCACAAACAACAGAACAGTTCAAAAACATTACATTTATTGATCAGCTAGTGAACACACAGATTTTCTCAAGGGAAGGTTCAAAGGGTAACACCTATCTATCCTATACATGACTCAACTATCGAAAGATATCACATATCTTGTTTCCATTCATGTGGGGGATTGTTGAAAAAAAATAAAAATTTGAATGGAAACATGACTTGTGGGTATTAGTCCCACATCGGTTGAGTGACTTACGACTAATCGATAGTACTTAAGGAGGTGTGAATCAAGGGTCCAGATTACACCAACCAAAGGACACAACTGTATGAAATGGACCATGGTCGGGGCACAGTGTGCCCAACTATATCAGTTTAAAGTTGTCACGAGTCTCTTTTGCGTGTGCATACTCAGCCTATGTGGCTTAGCATGTGACACTCGGCATGTCACTTAGTGTGCTACCTATTGTTCCATGCTTTATCCCACATGAACGAGCCACGTTTTGTGGCTTACAACACATGGCTTGGTGCAAACGTGGCTTACAACACATGACTTAGTGCATGTGAAGCACAAGTGTCATCCATGGATGAGCACACATGTATGACAAGGTGTTAAGCATAAGTGCAAGTGAAGCACTAGTGTCATACATGCATGAACACACGTGCATGACAAACTTCTTTATAAGAAGCAAGAAGGCGGGAGTAAAAAACATAGTGAGCTTGTCAAAGAAGGTGTGCAAGCAATAGAGAATAGAATTCGATGAAGAATTTGTAGGAAAAAAAAAACCAAAGAGAAGAATGATTCCCTCATTTCATCCTTCTTTCATTCTGTCATGCAATTCTTCGCTTGGTAGGTATTTGTAATAGCGTTTTATACGCTCGGTTCGCCACATCAACTTGTGCTAGGTTGTATCGTGGTCTCGCCATTTTATCCTAAAAAGTAGACGTCTAAGCGTGACCTCTTAGCACCGTCGGAAGAGACAAATCTATTTTAAGGAGACTGTCTCACTGCAGGACTTGACATCTTTATTCCTTGGGCGACGCTCCTCATGCAACTCTGACTTAGGCTATATATTTATTTGGCGTCCGTCTCGAGTCATCGGCATCAACACCTTAACTCTACACTCAGAGAACTCACCAATATAACAACTTAACGATAAACCTACTTAAGATTATCAACTTAAGTCATCGTAAGAGAGATAAGTCACTATCGTCCCTATGACAGAATGCAGATAAATGTCCAACTGATTTCAATTCAGAAGCCGGAAAATAGTGCGATTGTAAGTCAAAAAAAAAAAAAAAAATGGAACGGCCACATCAACGGCCCCCTAGAACCGGTCCCATGGATATGGAGGGAGGTAAATATAAATACACAACTGAAAGTGCATAGCCGGGACACTAATCCGAGACAATGACATCCTGAGAATCAAACCTTGGATCTCTCGGTCATGAAATCATGTGCCCTCAGTTGTACTACATCACGAGGATCGTAAGTCAAAACAAAAAAGAAAGTATTAAAGTTTGCCAAACTGTTGGAGCACTGATAAAAATTTAAAGTTACCTTATTATTTGCTGCAGTGTTTTTTGGTTTTCACTGTCCCCAAAATTTTCTCTCCTACTCACCCCATCCGGCAAAATTTGGTCAATGAATTCCGCAACGAATTCACTTGTTTTCGACATTTCAATAACTTAAAGTATAAGATTTTTGAACGTTTCAGAATAATTTTGGTTAGACAGAATTAGAAAATGGATGGATATGTCATGCAGCCACATGAAAGCACTGCCATCTCCCTTTTTCACTTGGTGCGTCTACTCCACAGTTGGTGGCATTTGGACATGAAATTATCTCCATTAATACACTAAATCTCATCTCAAAAGTCAAAATCAGATATTCATGATGATGTCTCCGTGATGCTGGTGGTGGTGAAGCTCTACCAACAGAGTATACAGAAAAGTAGTAGAAGAAAAGGAAGAAGAAGTTGTGTTGAATCTTCTTTCTTCATTCTTTTAATTCGGTTTTGCAAGTGAAAAAAAAGGTCAAACTTGTTGGCGGATTTCTCCCTACGGTTGCTGTTATCAAACAAGAATCAAGACAGAACTCAAATCCATGACAAAAACATTAACTTATTCTTCCTACTAATCTTTTTTTCCAGCAAAAGTCTACAACATGATATATTTACAATCCCTGCTAAATCACTCGCGAATCATGAATCATGATCACCTTCAAACCTTGCCTGAATGAAAGAGAACGATCACCACATAAACTAAAAATTCTAAGCAAATTAACAGGAACCAGATACAAAAAGGATCAATGAAGCATCCTCCCGGAGAGCGCCACCGCGAGCGCGCTCTTAAATGCCGGATCATTAGTTAATGACGCCGCCATCTGCTCCACCAAACTCCGGCTCAGCTCCGGCGACGGCTTCAACCCCTCCTCTGCCTTCTTCGACTTCATCAGACTCACTTCTATAGCCGGAATTTTGGTACCTGTCGCCGGAGGTTGGTGGGGCTGGTGGCCATGGTTGTGCTCGCCTTCGTAGGTAGCGACCAGCATCGATGTGTCCTCGGCGCTTCTCTGCACCTGCAAATTTTCATAAAAACCATCAATTTCGATCGATTCACTTTAATTGACCCGCAAACAACAGCAAAACTTTATGTTTTTTTTTTGTTCTTCTTCATCGATTGTTTTCCAGAAATGAAACCACTCACCTTCTTTTTAACAGGACAAGAAGGCGCAAAAGAGCATCTGAAGTAAGCTCTGGGACATGGATTGTCTCTGGTCACCTTCTGCCCATATTTCCGCCATTGATACCCATCTCTCACCACCTAAATCATCAAATTTTAATTAGGAAACTTGCTACTGAAACAATTAGAACCATTAGAACAGAGATGATCACTCACCAGGCTGGTATCGGACGGATCGGTGTGCACATAAAGCTTGGAAATTTTCGGCTTCATCGTCTCCTCCCTCACTCTCTTGCACGAATTCAACTCATCGGCGCTCGATGTGCTCTCCAAAATTGGAGCTTTATCCCCACTGAGGTCTCTCTTCCTCTTGGAATTTGTCGCAGGAGAAACAGAGCCTCCGTCGGAGGAATTAACGCCGTCGACGACGTCGTTGGAAGGCGTCCCCAGTCGACTTACATGGCTCTGTAGCGCCTTGTACTTGTCGACCATATTGGCCACCATTTCCTTGAGCTTCTTGTTCTCCTCGCTCGCTCGGTCGAGCTCAACCTTAAGTACTTTAATCTGCACCCGTATTTGATCATCGGGGAAAGACGGAGGATCCCCGGGGAAGAAACAGAGGGAGGAGCCGATGGAGAGGTTGAGATCGATGAAAGGACGATTCAGCCGCGCGACCTCCATGATTGAATGGATCTAGAGAGCTTAGTGGATGAGGAAATGTCATATGCTGACTGTTTTAAAGAGGAGAGGAGAGCATCGAGGAAGCATCGCGAGGTTGGCTTCTTCTTGGGGAAAGAGGCGAAGTCAAGGTGCGGGAGGCGGAGTCAAAAGGCATGAGCCGACAAATGTTGACGAAGTGAAAGAAGACTTATTGACTCGTACAATTCGCCAACTGATTGATTTCCCGCATGTTCGAATTAAGTAAGATCCTTGCATTGACATGACCGTCCGTCGGCATTGACCGACAAGCTGCAAAATAAGAGTGGCGTTGACTATGTCTCCGTATGGATTTCGTCAGAATTAGATTGACTTCTTCTAGAAAAAAAAAATCTGGAGAAAATCTTGAAATTTTATTATATTTTTTCCAACTTGGCAACTTTGTTGAATATAGAATTATGTATTTGTTAACAAGCTTCTCTCTAAATGAGACATTCATAGTAAAATATTTAAATTATTATTTAAGTATTTATAATTTAATTTTTAATTATGATATATTTATAGAAATATTTTCATCATATGAAGTTGTAATGAAAAAATATTGGACTTCTAGATGACCAGATTAATCACCTAAGAAATAGTCAATAAGACTAATTAAAATTATCATTTTTTTTTTATAATAAGAAATCTCATTCATTTAGTTTGTAAAATATATTTTAATCACAATACCAGGAATGATTTGTACAATTCACCATACTTCTCTATATTGCACGACACATATTTTATGAGAAAATACAATAATTTTATGAGAATTAATATTTTAAATGTATTTAGTAATCGAATATGTGAGTAATAATTCTGAGAAATTATTTATGTTTCTGAAATTGATGACACAAGTTAAATACACAGTGCAATAATTTTTAATTAGGAGCTTGAAGTATCTAGTCGGCATCTCTATTCGGAATTTTTTTTTGGTTCATCCACATCCAATTTTCATTGGGTGGTTTATCTAAACTTTCCTGTTGAATAAAAAAAATATCTTTATTTTTAAAAATGAAATTTAGATATTTAGAACTTTTCCACATGCATGACTGAATGATAGCGTAGACAAGTCAAACAAGAAATATGTGTGGAAGACACGCTGATTTAAATGATCGTTCCAAGTCAAGATTGACAACCCAGATCCTTCCAAGAGGCAAGATATGTCACCTCGAGGTTTGACTTTTTGAAAAGATATCAAATTCAAAAAATAGGAATGGAAAATAAATGACCATCGAAAATTTGACGATATTCTATCAAAATTTTAATTTTGAATCAATATGTTTATTCTACTATGTACGATTATGTATTTATATTTATTTCCTTCTACATTTATGGGATTGGCATGGACGACAGATCTATTTTTAAAATTTTAAATCAACAAAAAAAAAGGAGATTATTGGACCAATCCTCATCATGATTCTCTTCCGTTAATTCCCTTCACATGTTGAATGAGTTCACTATCCCGAATAAATTGTGGGAAATTAAAAGTCAAATTTTGCACTCGACAAGTTATTTGACTGCGGTCATACTTGACATTGTATTTGCTATCTAAGATTGCAGTGAAAATCTAGGCGTGTTGCAGTTTAAATGCATTGGAAAAGTTTTTGAGAAAGTTTCAGCATGCGGATCATTATCTTAAAACGATCATTCATCCAACTGGAATGTAATATTCCATGTGAATATACCTGCCAAAATGACTGGGCTTCGGTTTCTAGCTACATTTCCACCCGTAATTGTCAGAGACATGGAACAGAGCATCTCCCTGCAGGAGAAGTGTACGTACGAGCTCAGGTCACAGCTCGATCTCTCTCCCTCGTGCCATGATCATTAATCTCGATTGACGACGTCGAATTCGTTTGGAAGAATCACGTCGCGAGGACAGATGTTGCAGTGGCATGTAAATCGCTGCAGGAGGCCATCATTGGCCGGTTTCGCCAATCGACCAACACCTTGGTGGCGAGGCAGTGCGTGAGGGCGCCGACGAGCACCAGAACGTGAAATATCTGGTGGCTGTGTCCCACAAGGTCGAACTCCCCCGGGCGCCACCGCTCCGGGATCCTTCTCACGTACACCGTCGCCCCGGAGGCGTAGGCCACGGCCATGGCGACCTCCAGGGCAAGCGCGATGTGAACTTCGCGGTGGTCCCAGTTCAAGCAGAGGGCGTGCACAGCAGGCACGACGCCAGAGAAGCCCATGGTGAGGAAGAGGACGGCACGGAGGGGGCGGAAGCGAGGGGAGGAGAGGGCTGGGGCGAGGAGAGTGACCACAGCGAGGAGACCGAGAACGGCGATGGCACCGATGTAGGCGCGGCGGGCGACGGGATGGCAGAGGAAGGCGTAGTAGACAGGGGGCACGAAGGAAGAGACGATCATGAGGGAAATGCCGGCGTAGTCGAGGCGCCAGAAGAAGAGGTTCAGACGGGGGGAGTGGCAGGCGAGGAGGTGAGAGACAGCGCTGATGGAGAGGCAGCCCATCGAACCGAGCAGGAAGACAAGTGTCGGCCAACGCGGGACGGCGACAGCGACGTTGTCGAAGTTGGAGAGTAAGGTCGACAGCCACGAGGAGTTATCCTGCAAAAAAGGAATCGAATTTATAAGACACGTACGGCTCCATCAATCCATAAACTCCGGCCGTTCTCTACTGTTCTGATTAAATTGCAAGCAATAAAATTAAGACACGATCGAGTCAACAGCGCAGATATTGCTATGAGGGCATGAAGGAGCGACTACTTAACATTAATTTGAATTGCTTACTGTCAAAATATTTCCTGATATGTTTTTCCACAATGAAGAATCCGATGATCCAACGATGAACCTGCTGACAAAAAAGCTTCCATTTTATTTTTTTTACTAAAGAATTTTCCTGTATATTCGTTAAACAAATGGAGGAATGTGAAAATGCCCACTCGGCGAGCGGCGGGACGACTGCGCCGGTGAACTCGATCGGCTCCATTGCCCACGCCACCGTCAGCGCCAGGAAAAGGAGGAAGCCACCCAAATGCCTGTCAGAGAATAAAGCGTCGATAAAAAATCATAGTCGTCGCATCTGATCTATTCCCCTTGGGCAAATGTATCAATCTAAATTCTAAACATCGCCGGCCGAATAGAGGGGGCTCTAAAAGGTTCAAGGTTGGATCAAGAATGCTTACGTCCACACGTTGACGGTTTCGTTGTGCCAGGCGAAGGCGCTAAGGAGGGCGTCGCGGATGGGCCATTCGGCGCGGTAGTGGCCGCGAATGAACTCGTTGTCCTTGAGAAACTCCGGCAGCTCCTCGTACCTCACCAGCCGCGGCCGGCTCCTCCTCGCCGCTGCAGGTCCCATGCCGCCGTCCAACTCTTTGGAAACCTTGCGGCCGCTCGCCTTCCGACGCCGCGCCTTGACTTCCATTGCCCACCGCGCTCAGTGCCGAGCTTTGTTCCACGCCATCCACCGCGATCCCATCCGATCGCTTCGCTGAGCTCCTCCTCCCTTACGCCTCTCTCTCCCGTTGCCTCGCTTAAAATGCGTGAAGGAGAAATTGCGGACGCGTGAAACGAGCATACTACTATTAGAGAAGGCGAAGGTACAAGTCGTATCCTCACACGTGGCGTGTGTTCCCCGGAAAGTAGACCCTCCATAGAAATTTTACTTTGAATAACAATAATAATAATAATTATTATTATTATTATTATTTGGCGTCGTCAAATTAATTTAGGCCCATCTTAATTTTTGCTTTTCTATAACGGCCCATCACTAAGCCACTCTAAAACTGGTCTATTCCTAGGGTCGAAATCTTACGCATTTCTCTAAAGAGGAACGAGATCATTCGTGTTGCAGCGTGCGATGGCGAGCACTGGTGCGGCGGTGCCGTTCTGGAGAGCGGCGGGGATGACGTACATCAGCTACTCCAACATCTGCGCCTCCCTCGTGAGGTCCTGCCTCAAGGAGCCTCACCGATCGACGGCGGCTGCTCGGGAGAAAGTCCACTTTGCTATCTCCAAATGGGCCAACGGAAAGCCGGAAAGTCCTAGTGAGTTTCCTCCTTCTCTTCTGTTCCCTTTGTAGAATTTTCATGTTCTCCGATTCATGGTTCGGATAGGATCTGCTTAAATCCAATTCGCTAATTCCCATAGTTTAGATCTGTTTTAATCAAGGTTTTTGATCTTTTCATTGTGTTTGACTCTATGTAATGCCACTCCAAAGATTAATACGATTAGGTCCGAAATCATGTATTTCGTTTCCTTTTGCCGAAACTGATCATATAACGTGATCTGTATTAGGATCTTAGTGTGAATCGGCCTTTATCGTGAGCTTTTTTCATGCATTTGAAATGGTTATCGTGTCTTTCATTTGGTCATCATGTAATAATTGTCGATTTTGCATTGTGCTAGTTTTTTGGTCTGATTTTTTGAGTTTATTTTGCCTCCCTGCTCATCTCATCTTCATTGGAGAAGTTTCCAACAATCTACGTCTTTTTTATTTTTGCAACTCTGGTCATGTGCCTTTGCCTTCAAGAGCCACACCAATAACTTCATGGTGGTATCCGTTTGAATCAAATTAGCTTTGGGAAATTAAATTCATCATGTTTGTGGCATAGCTCACTTGCCCAAACGTTTTGGTACGAACATGTTTATGGCTTAAACTCGTTGAGTCGTGTTTAAGATTCACTGTCTTGGTCACACTTGCATCAAATATTGAAATCACTATCTAATGATACTTTTATTTTCAATATAACTCTCTTTGACGTCAATTGTTTATGCATTATGTGAAGCCTCTTTTTTTCTTGAGATAGTCCTTTTTGTTACGACCAGTGTGCCACAGCTAAAGTTTAGACATACTCTATTCGGCTAAATTACAATCTTATTTTGTGCTACTGATCTCCTTCCTTTAGTAACTGTTGATCCCTCTTGTTCTTGCTCTGAATAATTAGTGCATTTCCAAAAAATAGATTTGACAATTCTGATTGTCTTTCTCCAGCATATCCAACGGTTTTTTAGTTGTTATGTAGATTCACTTTTCTTCTCATGCCAATGACTATTTTTACTAAAATATCAAATAGATTAGGCAGAGCCCGTGAGTATTTTTTTTACCAGAATCAGCATCTGAATTTTCTTGTAGCTTTATCCAACTCATCCATAAACATAAGGTCATTAAGGATGCCCATCAGGTGTTCATGATTTGCCATATGCAGCTTGCACAGACAACTCTAGAATGAATTCGATTAATGGCACTATTCACTATTTAATAATTCCTCCGTCTCTCTGTAACACTATGAATTGCAGTCTTACAAGTCCATATATACTGACCCCACTTTGAAATTAGAATCTTGGTTTGGATTGTTATTTTCTCCATCTCTTTCCGTTGCTAAGTGAGAGCCTTTTTGATTGTTGTATCAGTAGGTCCATCTTCAAATTTTCATTTTAAAGAGAGATTGGATTTTCATAAAACTTTTGTGAGGGTTGAAATCGACCTATTTTTTCTGAAGTCTTCCTCATACTTACTGATAGTCAGTCTAATTTCTCATTAAATTTAATTATTAGTGTTCGTATAGGCTCTTGTTGGAGTCTTATAATGAAACCTGAAACCTCATCTCGTAGACTTTCAAAGCCACAGAGTGACACATTCTGAAATACACAATATAATAAAAGATCATAAGAGCAATATGATGTGTTGAAACTTCCAAAGGTGAATCTGTGAATAATAGACAATTACTATATGATATGACTGATCAATTTTCTTTAAATCTCAGGATTACCCTTGGTGATAAATGTTGTGGGATTATTTGTGTACATGCATACCATTTTTATCAAGTTTTTGTTCATCAATGGATGTGGACTTTAATCAAACTACATTGTATCCATATTGGAGATCTAACACCCTAAGCCGGATACCAAGATCCCTGATTCCTTGTTATGGTATATAAATTTTAGAAATTTATGGTGTCCATACCTAGTTCTTTACTTAAACATTAATATCCAAATCCAAGTAACAGAGATTGGAACTAGTGTATTTTTATAGTTTCTGAAACACTAGAGATGATTTGTTCTTGTGATCTTTATTATTATTATTTTTTATTTTCTTCCAAGACTAAACTCCGCCCATGATGACCAGTCATGGCCGGTCCCAAGCCCGGATAAAGGAGGAGGGTTGCGTTAGGTTGCCAGCCAGCGTCAAACTATGGCAAAATTTCATGAATGAATCCATTAAACTATTGTGCTAATGCTAGGTTGTTCCCCGGAAGGAACGCGTTGCAGGGTCCGACTGTAACGTCTCGGCAAGGACCGCTACATCTCCAGAACTCGGGTGTAGTGATAAATATGCAAGAGTTCGCGTTACAGGGTCCGACTGTAACGTCTCAGCAAGGACCGCTACATCTCCATGAGAACTTGGGTGTAGTGTTAAATAGGCAAGAGTTCTCACACCATAGGTTAGATAAGAACAAATATGATAGGAAAACTAATAATCTAAGATTTGGAACATGGAATATAGGAACTCTCACTGGTAAATCAATGGAGGTAGTAGATATGATGATTAGGAGAAAAATTAATATTTTATGTGTACAAGAGACAAAATGGACAGGTGAGAAGGCAAAGATGATAGAGAACTCGGGTTTTAAGTTATGGTACACTGGAAAGAGTAAAACAAGAAATGGAGTGGGTATTATTGTAAATAGTTTGTTAAGGATGAAGTTGTAGGAGTAGTTAGAAAAGGGGATAGAATTATAGTCCTTAAGATAATAGTGACAAAAGAAACTATGAACATAATTAGCGTATATGCACCCCAAGTAGGATTAGATGAAGCTACCAAATCAAGGTTTTGGGAGGACTTAGATGAAATATTACAAAATATTCCGTCAAATGAAATGATTTTAATAGGAGGTGATCTAAATGGGCATATCAGAGTGAAAAATGAGGAATATGAGAGAGTACATGAGAGTTATGGGTTTGGAACGAGGAATGAGGAAGGGAAAATTATATTAGATTTTGCGATAGCATATGACCTTATATTAGCTAATACGTTTTTTAAGAAAAGAGAAGAACACTTAGTTACATTCAAAAGTGGGAATAATAAATCGTAAATTGACTTTCTTATGGTTAGGAAGAAGGATAGAAAGATTTGTAAAGATTGCAAAGTCATTTTTGGAGAAAGCTTAACTACCCAACATAGGGTAGTACTGTTGAATATACGTCTCAAATATAGTATCAATAGAAAGAACATATATACAATTCCTAGAATTAAGTGGTGGAAGTTAAAGGATGGGAAGCAAAATATATTTAAAGAGAAGGTAGAAGTACAAGCATTAGGTGAAATATACGATGACTTTAATACAACATGGGATAAGATGATATCAAAGTTGAAAATAGTAGCTAAGAGTGTACTCGGTGAGTAAAGGGACATGCACCACTAAGTAAAGAATCTTGGTGGTGGAATGAGAAAGTACAAGAGAAAGTGAAGGATAAGGAATTATATATTTTAAGAAAGAGGAAAATTTTAAAAATATACAATAGCCAAGAAAGAAGCTAAGAAAGTAGTGAGTGAAGCGAAAAATGAAACTTTTGAACGGTTATATCAAAATTGGATACAAAAGAAGGGGAAAAAGATATTTATAGAATAGCTAAAGCGAGAGAAAGAAAAACAAGAGATCTTAGCCAAATAAAATGTATTAAAGATGAATGTAATAGGGTATTAGTAAGCGATGAAGAAATAAAAGAGCGGTGGAAGAGGTATTTTCATCAACTTTTTAATGAAGGTTTAGGAGACCAACTTAACTTAGGTAATTTAATTAGGTCAAATGAGCATCGAAATTTTAATTTTTATCGTAGAATTCAAACTTCAGAAGTAAAACAAGTTTTAAATGAGATGCACAATGGAAAAGCCGTTGGACCAGATGATATTCCGATAGAGGTATGGAAGTGCTTAGGGAAACAAGGTATTGAATGGCTTACAAAATTATTTAACATGATATTGAAAACGAAAAAAATGCCTGATCAATGGAGGATAAGTACTCTAGTTCCCTTATATAAGAATAAGGGAGACGTACAAAATTGTGCAAACTATAGGGGTATTAAACTAATGAGTCATACTATGAAACTTTGGGAAAAAGTAATAGAAAAAAGATTAAGGAAGGAGACCACAGTGACAGAAAATCAATTTGGGTTTATGCCGGGAAGGTCGACAATAGAAGCTATACATCTTCTTAGACAATTAATTGAAAAATATCGGGAGCAAAAACAAGATCTACACATGGTATTCATTGACTTAGAAAAAGCGTATGATAGAGTCCCAAGAGAAATTATATGGCGAATTTTAGAAAAGAGAGGTGTTAGCGTAACATATATTGAACTAATTAAGGATATGTACGAGGATGTAACGACCAGAGTAAAGACTTCAGGCGGAGTAACTGAAGCATTTCCAATAAAGATAGGGTTACATCAAGGATCAAGTCCCTATCTTTTTACATTAATTATGGATGAACTCACTGCGCACATTCAAGACACAGTACCGTGGTGCATGTTGTTTGCAGATGATATTATTTTGGTAGATGAGACACGTGAAGGAGTAAATGCTAAGCTAGAATCTTGGAGGGAAACACTAGAAGGGAAAGGTTTTAAGCTTAGTAGATTAAAGACGGAATATATGGAATTTAAGTTTAGCAATATTAGAAGTAATGAAACAATTGTTAAGATAGGAGAGGACGAGTTGCCTGGAACCGAGAAATTTAAATATTTAGGATCATTTTTACAAAATGATGGAGGGATTGAGAGAGATGTCTTACATAGAATACAAGCAGGATGGGTGAAATGGAGGGGAGCGTCGAGTGTTTTATGTGACCGTAAAGTACCTCTTAAACTTAAAGGTAAGTTCTATAAAACCGCAGTTAGACCTGCTATGTTATATGGAGCTGAATGTTGGGCTATGACTCGAGCACATGAGCAGAAGATGAGAGTTGCAGAGATGAGGATGTTAAGGTGGATGTGTGGACATACGAGGATGGACAAAATAAGAAATGAGAGCATTAGAGAGAAAGTAGGAGTTGCATCTATTGAGGAAAAACTCAGAGAGACACGTTTAAGATGGTACGGACATGTACTTAGACGACCAATAAATGCTCCAGTTAGGCAATGTGAAACTATGATAAACATGCATATAAAACGAGGAAGAGGAAGACCAAAAAAGACTTGGTTAGCAACAATAAAACAAGATAAAATTTATTTAAATATAGATGATGATATAATAGGAGATAGAGCTCAATGGCGTAAAATGATTCATACAGCCGACCCCACTTAGTGGGAAAAGGCTTGGTTGTTGTTGTTGTTGTTGTTGTTCCAAGACTAAGATAGACATCAAACTACTCTATTAAACAAATAATCCCATGATTTGGATGTGCACTTGAAAGTTGAATAGCATTTGATTGATTGTTCCAGCCACTACTGAAGTTCTCACTTCAGCATGGTGTCTTAACAATGTATATCTAGAGGTGATTCTTTAACTCCATTTGTTTTGGTTTGTTATGCTAGTTAGAATTTCTAATAGTTGGATTGTTAATTGCTAGCATTGGTAGTTGAAGTGAATGAATTTCTGTAAATAATGTTCTGCATGTAATGCAACGATGACAGTTGATATGATGGCAATAGTTCAAGATAGCCAAATTGCTTCCTTTATAATGCCTGATAGGATCATCTGTGCAACTTCAGTGACACTTCAAAGTTATTTGATCACAAACTAGTTTATCTGTGATTGCTGATGGAATTTTTATAGTTTTTTTAGATAGTGATTCATAGATGATTAAAAGATTATATAATTACACAAGTGAAATTAATTTGTGTTTTTGAAATATGAGGAAAATAGAAGACAAAAAAATTACTTTATACATTTTAGAATGATCTTAAAGATCTATGTTATGGTCACTGCCTTACTTTCTCGTATAATTCAACTCCAGATAGCAGCCTCACTCTTCTGATTGTATTAAGATAGGTGGAGAACATGAGTCTTGGTGACATAAGTTGGAATTTCATGAAACTGAATATAGCTGCTTTAGATGTATTGGCTAAAGATCGTAAGACTGGTATGCAGAGCCAACTGGTATAGCATTTCTGGGTATTTACCTATCAATTGATCTTAGCAGTTGAAAATACTGGATGTCACATTAAAGAAATCAGCAGCACGAATAAAAGAAATAACTCTGTTTTTGGTTCACTTGAATAACTAGAAACTTGAATAACTAGAAGAGGGAAAAACAGGGAAAGAAAAGTAATACAGAAGATATATAACAACAAAACTTTTATCCACTAAGTGGTGATGGCTATATGGATCCTCAGTAATATAGAATATATATGAAAGAAGTCCAGCCATTGTTGGACTAGCTCGATGTAAATGTGATGACTCTTAATTGACTCTTAATTGCCGTGGATATTTCTTACAAAATCATTCTTATTGTTAGTTAATGCCAAGATTCACTTGCAAAGACTTATTTATTCTTCCGTTTTCCTTTTTGGTTCATCTCTAGTTTGCTCACTGTTCACAATTTGCTATTCTTGGTTTTCAAAACTACATTGAATCATTTATGCTAAATGCTTCTTAATGCCTTCTGAGCACACGCATTTATAATTATTTCTATGCTAATATGTTTGTTTGCTTATCAGCCATTAGATCAGATTCAGCAGAAGCATGAGAGCCGAAGCAACTATGGGTTTCACCAACAACTCAGTTTGAATATGTTTTTTTTTTTCCAAACAATGGTCAAACCGTAACATGTTTATGGTTGGTCTTTTCTGCACGCAGAGAATAATGTTAAATGTAGAATTGCTACATTTAACACCATTGTTGTTTCCTTCGTGATGTTTGAGCCGTTGCATAGTCGAATAGACTAATAATCACTAGACTCCCCTGCTCCTTGTCTCTCATTCAAAAGTTGCTGGCAGCAATTGAAAAATACTTATTTGGTTGCCTGATAAGAAGCACCGTTTTTTCTGCCAGTAATAAAATAAATATTTTTCGATGGGCGTAAATGCTTACCACGGTGTTGCCGATGGATACAGACTTGGACCGTTAGACGAGATCTTTACGGGCACAAATTGGATGAAGCAAGAGATAATATTCATGCACAAGAAACTACAATTAATTTTATGACGCTACCAATCCATTTCCATAGTAATTGAGATGCGGTAACACTCCAAAGTCTAAACTATGGTAGCATGTTACGTACCACATTACTCCATATAATGAAATAAAGCACAATCATTATTTGCTGGGAAAACAACTCATTTCACACTAGCACTTGTTACATTTTTATACATGTCACTTGATCATCGGATACTGTTCTCAAAATGGCAAAGTTGTATCATTTGGATAAGCACATAAGAACACAAAGAGAGGCTACATAGTGGAATGAATTGCAGAAAAAATTAAAAGCCTAGCTAATCCACAGCTTAATGAACCTTTTGATCATCTCCCGCCGTCCGGGACCCCATGCACTTTCTTCAACCTCAAGATAAAATCAATTTGCAGACCTTTGCTTCCGTCCCAAATCTCCTCCTACCCAACGTAACCTGATACGGCAATTAAAAGTGACAGCGCCACGGCTTCTCTCACTCTCCGGTCAGCCTTCTTCTCTCCATGCCTATATTCTGTAATCCAACCTTGTCCCTCGTTGAGTCGCAGGAAAACGACCCCAAAAAGTTTGCATGCTGCTTCTATGTAATCGGTGAAAATGGACCACTGATGAGATTACTTATTTGCTGACCGCAAGACCTTGAGAGGAAATTCCAAACCGCGAACTGACCTGCCGCGTCAGGGAAAGTAAATGAGAAAGAAGATGTTAGTAAACAAACTGGGACAGGTCCCCAACACGGTCACTCCAATGCTAAAGTTAATCAGGGGGTTGAGTAGCGGTAATCAAAAGATAGTGATGAGGAATTGTAAAAACAATGGGAGTTTCTTTTAGTACGAATAATGAGGCATATCACTAAAATAGGCCAACCAAATTGACACCCTGTCGTCTTTCTCAAATGGTACCGATCAATTCTGTGTCTAGATGGTGAAAGCATTCATTGTACAGGGCGCACAAAAGATATCTCAATGATTCCTTGATAATAATTACGCATGGTGTTAAAAAAACTATTGGGCTGATGGTTTGTTAGGGCTATTATCCCTTAAAGGTAGGCCTTTTAGGGCTTTAGGGTCTGATGGACTCTCGTGATATTTTTATAATGACTTTATTTGATCGGACCTCCATCTCAAACAAGGTCTGATCGACTATGAAGAACTCAATATTAATGGGGTTGAGTTAACTTTCGATGATTCAATCTCTCAAGTGATTCCCATCAACTCTCCCAATAAATCCAGTTTGACCTGATGAGAAGAGTCAAGTTTGTCACCTCCACGAGTCGACCGATGGAGAGCGTCCACTCAGAACATGACAGAGTAAATGCTCGTTCGACGTTTTCAGCCGAACTTGCTCGGGGAGCCTAGAGTGGCTGTCCGAATGATTTTTTAAGTGTTCGATCAGGACTCTAGGAATTGCGCCTTTACTCTCCCTCGTTGAAGGATTAGGCTAGTCTTCACGATCCACCTCTACGGGCTAGCCCAAGGTTAGGCTGTTCAAGTTAGCTCCTTTGTAATTTTGACTGTCACGTCCTTGGGATCTTGACCACCATGCCCCTTGGAACTTTGACAGTCACGCCCGCTGACCCGTCTGACTTCCACATTCGCATTGAAGGTCCCACCCTATCTGCCGTATCACATGCCATGGATTCAGTAGAGGAGAGTGTTTGTGTTCCTACTCCTAAATTACTAGTTGGTGTTTCACTTGCTGGTCGCCCGACAGCTGAGTTCAGCAGTCGGGAAAGAAGAGAAGAAGCTGAGTTATTAGAATAGCATGTTTCGTCAGGCTAAGGCTTTTGTGATCTCTGCTCTTGGAGAGTTTGCTGAGATTTGCCAAACTAAACAGGTATAAACTATAAAAATACGAATTACTTAAACTGAGTAATGTGATGCCAAAATGGATATCTATTGTGCTATGTTTCAGGTGAGGCAAAGGTGAGGGCTAGTTCCAGAATAGGAAGTGGACTCACTGATGAAGCAACACTAAATGAGGCCAGCTTCCTTGTTCTTGGCAGGTCAAGGAACTTACCAAGAAGGTGAGTCCTGTCACAGCATGTTGTAAGTTACAAAGATAAGTTGATTCTTCTCCCTAATGAAGAATTAAACAGTATCAACAATCATTGGAGGACTGCTCGAGTACATGCAACAGCGTGACCCCAGCTTCTGGCGGAGGCTGTCCTCCATGAAGCTCTTCTTTCCTCTGCCTGGCCGAGGACTAATGGGCACGGAGAGTGAGATTTGTTCTTCTTATACTGAAGACTTGAAGCCTTCTTGTAGGTGCTTTAGCTACGATGAGATTCGCGTCAGACAAGTAGCTTTCGTGCAGGTAGGTTGGGTGGAAATGGATTAGTGATAATTTTTTTGATGTGTCCAATTCATTTTATTAGCTCTTGATCGTGGAAACCAGACAAGCTGGTGGGGAGGGCCGGAGGGGTGGATTTGCTCAAGTGTTCAAGGGGACCCTTCGCAGTGGACAGAGTGTGGCAGTGAAAAGGCTGACCAAAGGAAATGTAGACCAGCAGAAGGAGTGAGAATTTCTGATTGGGCTTGGCATACTTGGACATATCTGCCATCCGAACACAACCAATTTGATAGGCTGCTGCATTGAGAACGGCCTCCACCTTGTTTTCGATTTGTCCTGCAATGCCAGTCTAGCTTCAGCTCTGCACGGTGAAGCTTCTGCCTCATCTTATATTTACTAGCACGTAGTCAGGAATATGAAATTTACTCGGCTTCAAACTGCTTTAGGTAAAAGTGGCCAGTGAGGTACAAGATCGCCATTGGAGTAGCCAGAGGTCTGCATTACCTTCACAAATGCTGCAGCCATCGCATTGTCCACAGGGATATCAAGGCGTCTAATGTTTTTCTCGGTCCAGACTTTGAACCCCAGGTGGAGCTTCAGCTAAACAGAAGATGTTAGTGAAAATTGTAGGCTTGATTAGCATCTCATTGTCTGTCGTCGTCGTTGTCGTCTCAAGTATCCGGTAGAAGGCCAGTGGACACTTCAAAGCAGAGCTTGCTAGTGTGGGTAAGTGAAACAACAATAATCGTCAGGTAATCTGCCTGCCCTTGGTGCTTCAGCTATATGAATCACTCACTGCTCGTCAATTTGAATGTCAATCAGGCGAAGAAGCCGCTAATGGAGACTGGAAAAATAGATGAACTGGTTGATCCTGTATTCCAAGGTAACTACGACAGAGATCAGGCTCAGAGACTAGTCCTTACAGCTTCCTACCGTGTGAGACAATCATCATTTTGCCGACCATATATGACTGAGTTCAGGCTAGTACCGACTCAAGTTACAACTTTGAACCAGTTAGATTTTCTGGCCATGCTGATTAGAATACCATGTATTGGAAGGACCAGGATTCGATTCTGTGGAAGCACTGCCACTGACTTGGAAAATCCCTGAGTCATAGCTCGATGAGGATGAGAATGAGATGGAAGATTATGCTTCCCCAGCAGACTAGCCTTTTCTTCTCTCTCTATATGCTTTGTTTTTGAGAAATGATTTCTTTGCTTGCAGTTTGTGATATTTAATTTAGAGCTTGACTTGTAAATTATGTGATAATGATTCACTTTCTTGTGTTGTTTCACCACCAATCCAATAGAGAGACACCAAGGAATCGAGAAGAGACATGAGGAAAAAATACCCCAAATAGTTAAAAAGCCCTCCAAAAAATGGAACATCAAGATTCGAGCGCCCACGGCATCGGAAGGTTTACAGCTTATTTTTAGGCATATATACATATATAATATGAGGAGGAAAAGGGCGAAGGAACAGAGGGTGGAATATGGTTGCGTCTTACAAGTTACGAGCGGCGATCGATCGATCGCTCGCTCTCAAAAGGATGGGACGACGCCGTAGGCGGAGTCCGCCATGAGCGCCGCGGCGGCGGCGGCTGCGGAGGAGTAGATGCAGTCGACCTCCGGCTCGATGTCAGTCCGCTTGACAAACCGGCCCTTGATCCGTGGCCGCGTCTCCGCGTACGCCTTCCGCGACGCGTACCGGATCGTTTTCTCGAATCGACGGTTCTTTCTCTTCTCCCGGTATCGCATCACCCTCGTCACACGGTCCATTTGCTCCGCCGCCTTCCCGGTCACTCCAGGGCAGGGATTGCTGACGTCCACCATCACGCTGCCATTCGGCACCACGCCGACCTCCGAAGACGACATCTGCTCAGATTCGGGAAAAGAATTAATCAGGCGGGTAAGTAGATATCGTATAGTGAGAAAATTATGCATGATAGATCATAGATGTGAAGCGTTCTCGACTATTTACGCTATGGCTTATGGAGTGGCTGGTGTGGGAACTATAGGAGGCCTTGGACGTAGCGAAATCGAGTTCTATGCAGCCACCCAATGGGACCTGGAACGACGGAAGAGGCGGGACTCCACCATCGTAACTGGCCGCCTTGGTGTGGATGGGAACCACGCTGTCCGACTGGGTGAATCGGGCGTTCGTCGAAGTGGCGTACTCCAGATCCAGGTACGGATCTACATCCGAGAAGAAATAGTCTGTTGATTTGAGATCAGCCGCCCCGATCAAACTCTTGAAGCTGGTATGCCCTTGGGACGAGAGGAGCCAGGAGGCCGCCGCCGCAGCATCCACGTCGTTGTTTCCCTCGACCGGGAACGAGCCACCGCTTACAGCGGTGGCGGCGGAGGAGGGTTTGAGTTGGACGTCAGAGAGGGGCTCGACGAAGGGTACGACCGGGGCTCGTTCGTGACGGCCAGCGAGGGTGTTGGCGGAATGAATGTCGGCGTCGCAGGCGCGGCAGAGAGCGGCGGCATCGGCCTTGCAGGTAACGACGGCCGGCGCCTGATCGCAGACCTCGCACACCCAGACGCGCTCGTGGTGGGACGCCACTCCGTGCACGCGCGCGTCGCACCCGCGGCAGAGGTACGCTGTGTCCGCTCGGCAATAGACCCGTGCCGCGACCCCCTTGCACGAGTCGCACCGCCGCGGGTCCAGCGCCGCCCAGTACCCTCCCTTTCCTTCCGCCTTGCTTTCCATTTCTCTATTTCTTCTTCTTCCAAATCTCAGTTATTTGTTTTCTTTGGGCGACAGCTTAATTTTGCTAATTTTACGAGGTTAAAGACGACGACGACGGTATTTGTGCGTTCCCCGTTATCTTAACTCTCGGGGCAAATATGGCAGCTTAGCTAACTCTCTGATGGCACTGCTGCCGTCATTCCCACCTCGGTGTTCCGCTCCAATTTAACCAACACGCTTGCCTTTCTCACAACTCCTCTGGCTGACTATAACCGTGTAACGGAACATTGGATCGTCAGGATGATACGTTGGAGCGGGATGGCCCAACTAGCGTTGCAGGCGATCCGAGAGCGAATTGGCTAAAAGGCTGTGGGACCCGCGCCTTTATTGGTCGAGGAAGGATGGTGGGACGGGGGGACCGCGCTTTTTGGGGCGACATGATCGTCCAACATCGTTTCTTCTCTCCTCTCGCTTTCACTGCGATTACTTATCAACTTGATTTTGCGAGGCCTCGGTGGCTGGGACAGATACCGCCAAACTGCTGTGTACCCTCCGATCCACGATCCGGCAGTCGAGGTTCGTTCAGCGGCCCTGTTAGGGAGCAAACTCTCTTTCTCCATTCAACCAATGACAAACCGATCGGCAATTTTCTTAAAGTATTCGATCATTTTGCAACATTATTTCAAATCTTCTCTCGACACGTAGGCTGACTACTAATAGTATATTTTAGGCAATGGAGTTAAAATGTCGTTAACTATCAGGTTTCCTAGCTTAATTAAATTCCCTTTAGATAGCAACCTAAAGGACTTTCTTTCTAGAGTGTGGTTCCTGAAACGTTCTACAAATCAATATGTTTTGAGTTGAAACTTCAACTTGCCTTTCTCGCACTGATAGAGGTTGGAATTGCTTGATGAAAGCAATATTATATAGTTCATTGTCTTTCCCTCATATGCAAACTACCTTCTAAAGCAATATTTAAAAGTGTAAGTCCTAAGATTTAATATACATATATGCAATCTACTTTCTAAATTAACTTATTAGATTAAAAAATTCATACTAATTGTACAAGTCGATATTTATTGGCTTAGCTTGTAATTTTCTGTCCGAGTTTAATTATTCACTCGATCGTAATATGAATTTTAAGATTTATGTGTTGTAATTCTTAAACCTGATATCAAATTGGGTGACATTTAAGTGCATGGACTCCATAATATTATAAACCTTGTTTGATTTCAAAGAGGTTGGCTCATACAGTTGGAGGATAATGACAAAAGGAAGGATATGACGGGATAAACTTGGATGTTTCCGGTTGATGAGGCTGGCGATCCAGAAGATTACGTTTACGTTATATATCACATCGAATTTAAAAAATGCTTAAATGGTGAGTCAACCTTTTCCATTTCTTACATAAAATGACATGCATGCCCTTTATATATGCATCTCTGAAATCTAATCCTATTAAGTGTTTTTGTTTTGTTTTGAACGATCCAATTAAAAATACTAGTTGGGATTTGATATTTGTCATGGTTAATTTGGTAGTGATGTTTAATTTATTGCAGTAAGTCACAGGATGAAACTTTGTTTCCAAAGCTTCTCTATATATCTCAGATCATTGTTTGGCAACAATCAATAGGATGTGTTGATACTGGAAACTGGGAAAAAAAAAACAATCCAATTGTAACTACATGTAACTTGTTTCAATATTGTTTCCGAACTTGTAATAAATTAAATTCCATATTTTCTTATCCTAACCTTGCAATATTTTGGAAGCATGCATAATATCGTGCTCTTTCATTCATGGATAACTGCACTATCCCAAGAAATCTTAAAGCACGAGTGGCTTGTTTACTTGAGAGGGTAAGTGTCTAGTAATGACTATTATCATATCTTTGGTTCAAGACATGTTGAGTTAGTTTGAAATGCTTGTGTAAGTATATATAGCTAGGGTACAAATTGTTAAATCCGAGGCAAAATTGGTAAACTAACCAGGTCTTTGCAGTCATTTTGAGTCATTTTGTGCTTGTATTATGATACTAGAAAGATATTTACCATTTAGCATCTAGGCCAGTGCTATACTGCTATTGATTGATCAAACTTCGCCATGTGGTCGAGTGGTTGTCCATGATAACCGAGAATGCATTTTACAAATTTCCTGTATCTTTGTTTCACTTGCTCCTATGTTATGAACCTGAGTAATATATATAGAGCATCTGATTCATTTGCACATTCACTTAAGCAGTATCAACTGTGTGTTGTGATAACTATTGTGAAGTCATTCGTTCCTATATATAACCGATGAATATATAAATGTGCACATTTTTCAAATTTTTGCCTATCCTATTTATCAATTTATATGTTCACTTACTCATTTGCTATCGGAGTAATAGAAGGGTATGCTTCTTTCACATATTCACTAAAATGTGTACGCCAAGGCATTTGATCCTTAATGAATAACCATGAAGAATTTTTCAAGGTACCATATAGTATTCTTCTTTTAGTTAGATAACAAAAATGATTAGTATTCAATACTCCTTTTTTTTTAAGTATTTTCTTTGAATTGTATAAAGTCAATGTTTAAGAATTTCACTTAATTTGTCCATTAATTCTATCAAAAGAGAGCAATTTTCTTTTTGATAATGCATTGTATGTAATCGATCTAAAATAGTTGTCATGAACATTATACTTGTCATCAACATTATACTTTTTGCAATTCAAGTGCTTGTTCAATGCTTACTAATGAATTTTATATCAGTTTTTTTGTTATAATTTTTTAAATTCTAAGCTAAATGATCCTTGTCCTTATTGCCAAATAGCTTCTCCACCTTATTATATTCAAATACATAAATAACTAAAATCAATTTTCCATTTAGATTTTTATCTACTCCATGTTAATCCAATAACACCATCAACATTTTTATTTTAAAAAAACATAAAACCTACTTAATTATTATCACTGATAAAAGAAATGTTAAGGCCGTGATTTTTTAAAACTTTTTATTTAATTTTCAAAACTAAAATTTTAAAAGAAATATTTATCATTAACATTTTTTCACACCATTCAACTCTAATAAATATATAATTGCCAAGAAAGTAATACTGATTGAGGTTGGAATTGTAAGTAGCATAAATTTAATTGTAAGTAGTATAAAATGGGCTGAGAAAGACTGTGCTCAGATAAAATATCCTCTCAAAATTTATGAGTACTATATTAATTATATTTAGAGCATGACGTAAGGTGAGTTTTTTTGTTTTTGAATGAAAAGGACACAGGGAGGTGACGAAGGACAGGTGAGCTGGTCCTGTACGAGGGACGGATGTTATCCGATTTTGTCGCTATGTGAAGCAACGGCAGTCGCTATGTCAAGCAACGGCGACACCTGGCTGCGATGTACGGCGCGCGCGATGTTACCCATGTTTGTCGCTATGTGAACAACGGCGACACCTGGATGCGATGTACGGCGCGCGCGCGCGAGGCAGCTGCGAGAAAGCTCCCATATAAGTTAAACTTAGGCTCTGTTAACTTGGAAGAGTGAAAAGTAAAATTAAAGAAAAGTTTCCACAGTGGAAAAGTTTCCGTCGTTTACTTCATTAAAATTTTTCGAAGGAAAAGTAACGCAATCCCTCAGCGGATAATTTTGGAGCCAAAATCGATCACCTCAAAATCGGACGGAAAGCAGCGGATGGAAAAAAAAATGACGCATGTACCCCTTTTGCATTCACAAAATTACACCATATACCAAAAAAAATGACGCATGTAACATTTTTAACTCACAAAATTACACTATGTACCAAAAAAATAACGCATGCATCTTTTTTTATTTACAAAATTACATCATAAGTATTCACCTTCCTCTATCAAGGTAAACAAGTGTGCAAAGGAAAAGATTTCTTCACCCTTTCTTTTCTCTTCCTCCAAAGATAACTTTCTATCGTTGATTCCTTTCCTTTCCTCATCCGCACTCTAGAGTAAACATAGCATTAGGTTCACCTCGCTCATCGCTCCTCCACTGCACTCCTCTTCTTTTCTCTTTTCTTGCTTCGTTATGGTTAATATTTTTACGGCATGCTCACCCCTACGACTTCGACGACCAAAGGAAAGCGAAAAACGAAAAAATGGTAACTCTCCTCCGTCTCCTCCGTCTCCTCCGTCGGCCGGTGGTCGTGTACCAGCTCCGTCGGCCGGTGGTCGTGCACCAGCTCCGTCGGCCGGTGGTGGTCATGTTCATGTACCAATTTTTTACCCTCCAGCGGTAGCGGTGAGTAATAATTACTTTTAAGATTTTGTTATAATTAGTGTAATTATTTATTTATCTTTTTATATGTAATTTCAGGAAGACGAAACGCCACGGATCTTAGTTTCACAACCAGCATTATCGAGACGAGGAGGTATATATTATTTAAAAAATTTTATTATACATAGAAAAATTGAATTCATTCTCGAAGATATGTTTAGTCTATTTTGGAACAACTCTCCAAGGATGGGAAAACAAAGATTATGAAGTATAAACTCGTGGTTGTATGATTACTTCACTTTCCAAGAGGCATATTGCTAGTAATAAGTGCTTTATAATACGAAAACAACTACTGGAGTTAGTAACAATGCCTAACCATTATTTCTACTTAAATTCCATTGATTCTCATCCATTGCATGACTACGTGAAGACTTCATTATTTGCTGCAATCCATATTCATCCTGGCTGGACAAAACTAATGGATCAACTTGGAATTTATTATGAGCTAAGCTAGTTGGCTTATTAGCTCCCATATCACATATTTTTAGTGCTAATTTCTATGCATAACCAGAAGCATGCCCTTGCATGGTTGTCCAATGTGTCTCAACCAGACTTGGATAACTAAAACTCGTATCTCTATTCTAGAGATCACCATGCCATCATGATCCCATAATGGATTGCACTGTACTGGCATGATGCTTAAGACATGTCGGATGTACAATCACTCACCTCATATCTTGGAACAAAGCTTACCCTTAGGGATGTAAATGAACCAAACGGTTCGCGAGCTATTCGGAGCTCGATTCGATAAAAAGCTCGTTCGAGTTCGTTCGTTTATCTTATCGAGCCGAGCTCGAGTTCGATTTCGAGCTCGACAGTTTTATCGAGCCGAGCTCGAGCTTAAGGATATTCGGCTCGTGAGCTCGCGAACATGTTCGTTTATAGGCTCACGAGCAAAAAAAAAACGAGCCTTAAATCGAGCCTTAAAACGAGCCTTAAACGAGCCAAAAAAACGAGCTCTAAAACGAGCCAAAAAACCGAGCTCTAAAACGAGCCTTAAAATGAGCCAAAAAACGAGCTCTAAAACGAGCCAAAAACGAGCTCTAAACGAGCCCGAAAACGAGTCCGAGCTCGCTTAACGAGTTAGGCTCGTTAACTTTGATAATCGAGCTAATAACGAGCCGAGCTCGAACTGTTCGCGAGCCTGATAATTCTAAAACGAGCCGAGCTCGAGCCTTGTGATAAAAGCTCGATTCGAGCTCGAGCCGAGCTCGAGCCCGAATATAACTTAAACGAGCCGAGCTCGAGCCTGATACTGTTCGGCTCGGCTCGGCTCGTTTACATCCCTTCTTACCCTTTATAACTCCTTAGTCTTTGTAATGTGTACAATATGCATTGCAAAAATGAGAGCTTGTGTATGGTTAACTCTCCGTGATATGTAGCACGATTCCTCTCTAGGAACAGCCAATTAATTTAAAGGCTACATGTATATAGTAAAGAATAAACATTACCTCACCTACTTCACATGATTAAAAAGAAGTCCCACCAATGATCTGAATGAGTTAGGTAGTAGGTAAAAAAACCTCAAGCTAAGTTGAAGTTTTAGACTTTGAGAATAATACTGTTTCAGTACCGAGTACGGTATCAGTGTTTCAATGTGTGATGCCGGTGGAGAATTGATGGGGAAGGAGATGAAAAAGAAGAATACGAAGAGAACATAACTATATACCTATTTTCATATAGAATGGCGTATTTTTAACATTTCATTATATGGACAAAAGCTTAAAATATTACAAACACTATTTTAATTCATCTGGAACAGTTTGTAGTATGTTTAGGGTTGTCAAACGTCAATATCGAGTTTCGGTACTTTGCAACATGATAGAGACAAATTAAACACATCATATATTACTCATGTCGAGTGATATCAAGTCTAGTTTATTGAATGGATCGATGCAATTCAACCATGCCACCTGGCACAGGATGAGATTTAAAACCATAGTTAGGTAACACTATGTCAATACAACATAAAACCAAAATCTTCATTTTCACATTAAACAAAAGGATAGACCTTAAGATGTTTGGACTCGCGCCATCGTGCCAAAGGATCAGCTCATATCTCACTCTTAACCTTTTCCCTGAACCTCAAAAAGAAACATCTCACTATAAAAAATACCATTATTATCGACTGAATATTCTGTTGGTATTCCGTCGGTATATAAAATTACCGACGGAATGCCGATGGAATTTCTAATATCGGAAGTATTTTGATCGGCAATTACTTTACCGACGGAAAAATATATCCGTCGGTAATTACCGACTGAATATATATTTCCGTCGGTATATTACCGACTGAGATTCTTTCTCGTCGGTAAAAAACCAAACGGCGGTGAACGGAGACTCCCGACGGAAACCCTAATTCCGTCGGCATAATACCGACGGAATCAGTTTTTCCGTCAACAAACACCGACGGAAGCACCTTTTCCGTCGGCAAACACCGACGGAATAATCGTTTCCGTCGGTGTTTACCGACGAAATAAACGTTTCCGTCGGTGTTTGCCGACGGAAAAGGTGCTTCCGTCGGTGTTTGCCGACGGAATCAGTTATTCCGTCGGTATTATATCGAAGAAAGCCCTGTGCTTTTTCGATAATTTACCGACGGAAATTATAATTCCGTCAGTAAAAATCTGGAAAAAATTTGAAATCCAACCCCTGTTTTGCTAGTTTCCTATATACAAATTTAATACAAATACAAACCATCACAATCGATGGTATCACAAACACAATCCACACAATATATTAACAATATCACAATATAAATCAATCCACAATCTCCAAAATACAACATACAATAAATATATAAACATAACTGAACGGCAAATAGAAAATCTCCAAACTATAATAAAATCTAAGTATCAAGTTCTCACAATCAAAAGTATCTAAAATTATACAAGTGAACGACAAATACAAAATATCCAAAATACATACCATGATACATCACTTATACATATATCCGAATATAATCCTGTAAAAGTCAAATACAATAGATTATGATTAGAATAACTCGATGCAAATGTAATATAACTCAAACATTGTTATATATAACTAATTTTACTTGTAAAAAAAAAATACCTGGATTATATTTTGAATAACCAATAATAGTGGTGATGGTGAATGTATCAGTATGAACTCCTGAAAAATGTAAAACACTTTAAGATAAGCATCTAATAATATACAATAAATATATTTGACTTAATGAATATCTAAAAAAATATTAAAAAAATCAAGTTATAGTTAAACATACCTCAACAAAATCTAATCATCAGCGGGGTTTGGGTCTGATGGGTCTGGGGTCTTCTCTGACTGGGGCTGCTGTGATGGGTCCCATCGTGCAATGATTGCTTGCATCTGGGCCAATGCCTGCTCCTGTGCAGCCCACTTCTTCTCCCACTTCTGATCCATGGTAGTCATCTGAGTCTTCAAGTCTTGGTTTTCTTTTCTTAATGACTCCACCTTAGAAAAAGAAGAAGAGGAACTCGCACGACCCCTAGGAGTCCTCAAGCGATCAAATACCACCTTGGCCTGGGAACCAAGGCCGTAGAGGGAGGAGTTCTTTGTCCTTTCACCCACAACATCATAATAAATTTCATTTATTTCCTGGGTGGATAGATCCTGTGACTCCCCTCCCTCTACTGGTGGCTGAGATGCCTGAGCAACCCTGCTTGTCATTTCCTCCTGTGTAGAAAAAATATACAATTTATATATTATACACAATTATTAAAGCTAATTAATCATTATTAAAGATTAAATATAAATTAATTCAAACCCCAATGTTCTTTGATCGATCATCAATATATGTGTCATCCTTTCTCTTGTGAGTTTTGAGAAAGATCTCCAAGCAAGTGGGTTGTCTTTCTAAAGAACGCTCCTGCATGCACAAACAAATTTGACTAAAATTATACAAGTTCATTAATAAATAAAAATTTAATTTATATAACTTTAAATTAAAATCACCAGATCCATAGCGTGCTCAACAATGGAACGAGATCCTGATGTATGTCGAGCAGATCCA
Organism: Zingiber officinale; assembly: GCF_018446385.1. NCBI lineage: Eukaryota > Viridiplantae > Streptophyta > Magnoliopsida > Zingiberales > Zingiberaceae > Zingiber > Zingiber officinale. Next base: position 296,367 of record NW_024589823.1, read on the forward strand.
GTACTCGGACCACCTGGCTCTGTATTCCTATTCGCTCGAGCTTTTAGAGCATTTGTCTGTCATCTTTCTGCAGACCAAGTGGTCGTCCATGCACTCCAAATCTCCTCGGATACATAAGCAGGCCGTGTGCCATCCTTTCTCACATAGTATAATAGGTCTTTGTACAACTTGGCACAATAAATATTCCAAGTTTTTGCAAATTCTACCTCGTGTCCCTCCTCCCATGTATATTTTTTCTGCAATTTAAAAATAAAATTTTAGAATATTAAAGGATAAATATAATGTACATATTCAATTTACTTACCACAAATTTTTGATAATAGAAATCCTTAGTTCCAGCATCTACATGTCTCCATGTAGTCCCACATATGCAGACTCTTTCCTTAAATTTTCGTGTGATATAGGTGGATACTCGATGGCCGTCGGGAGTAAACCTACATATAAGCAATATTAAGACATAAGATATATGTTATAAATAAAGAACTTGAATTACTGATAATAAAAAAAATACTTACGACTCTCCAACAACCCTAAGTACGGTGGATCCACGGAGTGGTGCTGGAAGATCTGCCATGATACCTTATATCTACAAAAACATATTAGCACACATCATAATAAATCTTTAATAACATGATAAATAAGCAACAAAACATGATTAAAGCATAACTTACTAGATGAATAATAATGCTAAAATTTAATCAATATAATGCTAGACTCTGGAAGCATTTCTACTCAACATTAACAGTTTGTAGGTCGTCGTCGCTAGACTCTATTAGTTCAACAAAATCCTCACTGCTGGATTTCTCTCCATCATCTATCTCCTCGTCAGTGGCATTACCATCTACAAGTAATTGTGATGTAGATTGAAGTTGTGAATCAACCGAATGTCTCTCTACTTCGTCATTCTGAAATGCATCATGGTTTTGAGCAGTAATAGTGTTCGGCATTTCTATGGTTGAACGAGACTTCAATCGACAAACAGACAACCATTCACTAGCTCTTCTTCTCTTCGTAGGATATTCAAGATAAACCACCTGACCCGCTTGTATTGCAAAAATGAAAGGTTCAAACTTATTGAACCTTCTGTTTGCATTAACCTCTACTAAATTATAATTTGGATGTATTCTGGTACCTGTTCTTGGGGTTGGATCATACCATGAACATTTGAACAGCACACACCTTTTTATCGGTAATGCTGGATACTCAACCTCTATAATTTCCTCAAGTCTACCATAGTAATCAAACTCAGTGTTATTGGTGTCGATAGATCCTTTAACGCAGACACCAGAATTAAAAGTTAATCTCTGCGAATCTCGTTGTCTCACATGGAATTTGAGACCATTAACATAGTAACCCGAATAGACCATTATTTGGCGTAGGGGTCCAGATGCAAGATTCAATATTCTATCATCTTGTACATTAGATATTCTTCGATCTTTCACCTATCAAAATAGTAATACGAAAAATTAGGACCAAATTTTTATAAATAAATAATTATGAAAATTTCTCTAACTCACATATATTTGAAACCATAATGCAAATTCGGTCTCTAACTTTTCAGCAACCTCACTTGCAGTTATTGATGGATTTTGAATATGTAATTGTTGCTCATACAAGCTTTGAAAAAAGATAATTATAAGAAAATTTGGATATCAAGCAATTAACTACAACGAAATAAAAGATTGATTAGAGAAGTTAACTTACTTTATGTAGGGTTTGACCTCATCACAGTTTAAGAGTATGTATGTTCTTGCAGCATGGTATTCTTATTGAGTTAACCATCTAGAAACAGATGCACCCATTGGTTTACCAGAAAATTTGAAAATAGAAAGCATTAATGGATCTATATTCTGAGTATCATCGGAATTTCTAGGACATTTGCGGTGTCTGGTTTTAACATTATCAGCAAAATAATAAGAGCAGAACGAAGATGCTTCCTCCACCAGATAAGCATTACATATTGACCCTTCAACTCTTGCTTTATTACGAATATTATTTTTTAATTTTCTTAAAAACCTTTCAAATGGGTACATCCATCTGTACTGCACAGGACCAGTTATTCGTGCCTCATATGATAAATGTACCGGTAGATGTTCCATTGAATCAAAAAAACTTGGTGGAAATATGCGCTCCAACTTACAAAGTATGAGAGGAATGTCAGTCTCTAGCTGAATCATATCAACCGTCATAATACACCTCGCTGTCAAATCTCTGAAAAAAAGACTCAACTCTGTAAGTGCTTGCCAAACATTATTGGGAAGTAAATCATGAAAAGCTATTGGAATAAGTCTTTGCATGAACACATGACAGTCATGACTCTTCATTCCAAACATCTTTAATTTGTTCATGTCAACGCATCGAGCCATATTCGAAGCATATCCATTTGAAAATTTAATTTCTTTTAACCAACTACATAAAGCTTGTTTACCATCTTTGTCCAATGTATAACAAGCTTTTGGAAACTTATTGGTTGTTTCATTCTGATGCAATTCTGGTCTGTTGACTAGTTCTTTTAATTCTTCACGTGATTTTGCAGTGTCCTTAGTTCTTCCAGGTACATTCATCACAGTGTTGAAGATATTATCAAAGAAATTTTTCTCAACATGCATCACATCTATATTGTGTCGAATGAGTAGATACTTCCAATAAGGCAACTCCCAGAATATGCTCCTTTTCTTCCAACCACACTTGCTCATCCTCACAAGATACTTATTTATCTCATCATAATTAGGCTGAGATACTGGGAGGAATCCATAACTATCTATTTGTTCAATGATTTCTTCACCTGAAGCATGGACTGCTTGGGGAGGTTTTCTGACTACAACATTATTTAGAAAATTTTTCTTATTTCGCCTAAAAGGGTGATCCAGTGGTAGAAATTTACGATGATTATCAAACCAAGATATCTTCCCACTGCAAGGTAATGAAAATGCATCGGACTCTGTCATGCAATGTGGGCATGCTAATTTACCAGCCGTGCTCCATCCCGACAACATTGAGTATGCTGGAAAATCACTGATCGTCCATAATAAGGCCGCATGCAATGTAAAATTAGTTTTACTTGCAATATCATAAGTAACCGAGCCTACATTCCATAATTCATTAAGCTCGGCAATTAGAGGTTGCAAGAAAATATCTATCTTATCTTTTGGATTGGCTGGACCAGGAATAAGCACGATAAGAAACATAAATTCATCTTTCATGCACATCCATGGTGGTAAATTGTACGGTGTTAATATAACTGGCCAAGATGAATATTGTTGTCCCGACTGACCAAATGGTTGAAATCCATCTGCAGAAAGTCCCAATCTCACATTTCGTGGTTCCATTGCAAAGGAGGGAAACACATTATCAAGATGTTTCCATGCAGGATAATCACAAGGATGACACATTATACCTTCTTCATGCTCATACTCATGCTCATGATGCCACACCATTAGGGATGACAATTTCACCCGAATCCGATGGAGGATCCGACATCCGACCCGAATGGAGGAGGATATGGAGGAACTATCAATACCCGATACCCGACCCGAATACCCGATTAGATAATATATATACATATATTAAAAAAAAATTTCTTTTTCTAAAATCAACTTACTATTTTTTGTTGATATTAGTAGGAGACTATATAGATGTTTAATCTATTTTTTAATTATATATATATATTTTAATAGGATGTCAATTTTAATATGTTTTTGTTGAATGATAATAGCTCGATAGAAAGAAGAAAAATTACATGTATAGAATATATCCGGTCTTTTAATGGGTATGGGTATACCCATTGGATATCCTATACCCGATGGGTATGGGTACGGAGGATATAGAATCCGACCCGAACCCGACCCATTGCCATCCCTGCACACCATGTGGTTAGCTGTAGCTGCAGATGCATACAAGCGTTGAAGTCTAGCAGTTAACGGAAAATAATACATTACTTTCCAAGCAATATTTTTCTTCTTTTTCCCTGGTATGCGATTACGATGCTTAAAACGAGGGTGAGTACAGATTTTACATTCATTCAAATCACTGTCTTCATTCCAAAATATCATGCAGTTGTTTATACAACAATCAATTTTCTCTACAGGCAAACCTAAATCTCTGATCAATTTCTTTGTTTCATAGAAGCTATGAGTCATTATGTTATCAGTAGGGAGCAACTCTGACACCAATTGACAAATGTCATCGTAACATCTTTCTGAGAAATGATGTTCTACTTTCATATTCAATAACCTTGTTGTAACTGATAGTTGTGAATGACCAGAAGGAATGTCTTCCCACACTTCTCTTTCACTAGCCTTTAACATTTCATATAGTTGCTGATATTCAGGGGTTGATATTTCATCAATATTCGAATAATCAATTGCATTCATTGCATCTTGAACCATTGATTGCATTGAAATATCAATATTATTTGATGCTTCAGGAGCTGTAACAATAGTCCCAGAATACGAACCACCAGATGACCCAATTGGTTCATATATATAAGGCTCTCCGTGGCAATACCAATTATAGTAATTTGGCACAAATCCATTTCTACATATGTGCATTTTTACGGTATCCTCATCACGAAATGCTCTATTTTGACATTTTTTATGATTGCACGAACACCGTAACTCAGAACCATTCATACATTCTGGATGACTTTTAGCAAAAATCACAAACTGTTCAACTTCAACAATAAAATCATCTCTGATAAAATCATTGTCTAATCAATTGTGCATCCAAGCTTTGTTCATATACATTGGTATAACCTAAAGAGAATATAAATAGAAACATTATTAAACTTGTTGTATCACTTGAAATAAGTTTAAATAAAGAATTATGTGCACAATTTCATCTCACAATCATCATATCATATTACCATAAATCACCTCTACACTAGAACAATTAAATGAAACTATTATAAACATGTTGTTCCTTATAGCATTATCAAATGAAATAATCATACATATATGAGAAGCATCGATCAAACTACATTTTATGCAAGTACAATAGCGAAATTGATCAAAATATGTCACGACACTTAAATTTTCTAGGGTTTACATTGTGCTCAGCAACGAACAGTAACAAAGCACCGCTACAATTGCGAGCAGGCTGCTGGCCGCGAGCAGCGAGCCGCAAGCAGGCCGCCAGCCGCGAGCAGGCCGCTGTCCGTTGGCCTGTCCGTTGGCCGCTGGCCGCGAGCAGGCCGCTGCCCGCTGGCCGCCGGCCGCGAGCAGGCCGGCCTCGACCAGGCCGCCCGCTGCAAGCACTCTGCCGGCCGTGAACAGGCCGCCGGCAGCGATCCGCGAGCAGGGCGCGGCTGCCGACGTGTGAAAACGCAAACGGGAGAGGAGAATAGAAGATCATACCTGAGAGATCGCCGGAACGGTGTGCACGGGAGGAAAGGGCGCCGAGATCGCTGGAGAGAACCGCCGGAATATCGCCGTCACCGCTGAGGAAAGAAAGATCGCGCGAAGAGGAAAGGGAAATCTGTGCCCTAAAACGAGATTTACCGACGGAAATATACTTCCATCGAAAATTACCGACGGAACGATACTTCCGTCGGTAATCACCGACGGAATGCTTAATTCCGTCGGTGATTTCGGCTAGTTATCGGGTAAGGTTTAGCGAATGCAAAGGAAACGGGTACGGGCGGAAACTTACCGACGGAATAATATTTCCGTCGGTATAATATAACCCTAAACCCGTTAATTACCGACGGAATAATATTCCGTCGGTAATGTTTACGCCCGCACCCACCTATTTACCGACGGAATAATAAGTCCGTCGGAAATACACAAAAATTCAAACGGCGATCTTATGGTACTCACCGACGGAATGGTGATTCTGTCGGTAAGTACCGACGGAATTACCGTTCCGTCGGTACTCACCGACGGAATTCTTAATTCCGTTGGTGATTACTGACGGAATTACCATTCCGTCGGTACTTACCGACAAAGTTATATTCAGTCGGTATACGCCGACGGAATTGAGATTCCGTCGGTACTCCCGTCGTTAAACTCATGCATTTTTGTAGTGTCTCTCTAATTTTTTAGCCTCCAGAATGGGTATAGCATGCAAAAATATGGTTATAAGACATTGTATAACACATAAATAGACTTTGCGTAGCTATATTAGGAACACTTTCTTCTGAATGAACCAATGCGATATTTACAAATCTCTATAATCAGATCACATACTTGATCTCAAGTAGTAACAAATTCACTTTTATATATGCTTCTTACTTAGGGCAATGATTTACAAATCATCTTGATGACAACGGTTAGTAATGCGATCCAATCCAATACAAGATGGTTGCTAGCCAAAGGGATCCTCCTTATTGATTAATTTCTTTGTTTGTGGTCCTTAACTCATCTTTGAAATTCCTTTAAAGAAAACAAGAGGATCATACCTCAAAAAGCAGGCTTGACAATGATAAACAAATATGATTATCTCTTTCCCTCTAAGATGCTGCCTTAAACAAACATAAAAGTTTTAGGTATTAAGGAACATTATAAGGAAAAGAAGGGAAAAAAAACATTGCCTATGATGTTGCCATTGAAAACTCAATTTAAAACAATCACTTGATGCTGAATACACCAATCCACACAAAAAATGGACCTTATTGCTGCACATGAGTATCTCTAATAGTGGAAGGAGGAAGATATAGAGAGAAGGGAGATCAAGATATTAATCACCTTTCTTTTGCTGGTGCGATGATGCTCCAAGTGGTCGTGTTCAATTAGATGGTTTTGATTATTGGGCAAAGAGTTTAAATTAGGCTTGACCTGTGTGTTAATATGTGCATTAAATGTTCAGGATTTAAAACAGTACACTTATGACCTTTGAGAATTTGGTGACTTGACATGCTCGAGTTGGTTTGTAGATGGTTTAATGGCTTGATGGCTTTGATGTGAGGTGGACTTGAAAGGCAAAGAAAGAAGGATGACATGTGGAGCAAGCTTGGAGAGCTTAATACATTTTGAATTATGGAATGTCTAATGCCAGGTGTACTTTAGGGCTAAGACTTAAAAGTGAGATGAACTCATAGGCAAGGAGTGAAGGAAGCCATGGTATATCCGAGGAACTAAGGCTTTGACACGAGGTGAGCATGAGGGCAATTCAGAGCATTGATAAAATTGAAGACTGGAGGTATGAGAGCCTTGAGAGATTGCAGGAGGGATTATAATCTTGGGCTTTCTCTTTTGATAATATCATCGGAAATGATGTGTCTAGTTATGTAGTGTTTAGATTGCTTAATGGCTTGTATGAACCTTCAACTCAGGGGGCAACAAGTCTTAGTCATAGTCAACACTTTAATTGATCTCGAGACTTCACGTAGCTTATAAGGGTGTAAGCCAAGTTGGATCTTTGTCGACTAGAGCATTTAGTCTACTTGGAAGTTAGCTGAACTTGATCTTTCAGGGAACACAAAGGCAAAGATTCTATTCAAGCAACATCTTACTGGAAGATTCAGTTCAATTAGTGGTTCAATCTAGTCATTTGGAGGTTGAGCGGTTTATAGGGCCGGGCCTCCATTTGACTACCAATATAATTGTTAGTTGCTCAATGGCTATATTTGCTAAAAAAAATTGACTGCAAATTTTTTCAGTTGACTGACCTAGCTAGGGCCTCACGGTGGATGGGTCGTACGAGGTTTTTATTATCTCGTTGCCAAAACACAAAGATAAATATTTGAATTGTCCAATATATTTGGACCATTGCTATTGTAAAAGAATTTGTTTACCGTCTTAAAGTTTGTTACATAAAAAAAATATGCAGATATTTATAGAGATAATGTCACTATGAAAACTGGTATGTCTACCATCTAAATGACTGCCTAATGGCTCTGTCAAGAATTAGAGTATGGTTTATGTCACCACCACTTATTACTTAACATTTTAAATAAAGTTAAAACTTGATATTTTATTTGTATTAAACTAGTTAAACATTTAGATATATTGTTTCATTATTATTATTTTTAATTCATGAAGCTTCTGCTGCTATCAATCTTGAAAAGGGAGGTACAAGTACTCAAAGTGAAATTGTTGCTGCAGAGGAGGTAAGTAATTGGAGGTTTTTTTTATAATCTTTTTATTTTTTTATTAATTCTTGTAATGCTATCAAATTGCAGATCAGTTTACCAGACGAAATACAAGATATATATAAAAGATTGAATGAACATGATAGACAATTTGCTGGGATCGAAGAATCTTTCAAAAATGTAGCAGCAGACATTGCTGTTATGAAAAAAGATATAGGAAACTTGATAGGTAAAGGGAAGGCTGTGGAAGCTGCGCCACACACTGTGATAGGTAATAAAATTCTAAGTTAATGTAATGTTGTATTATATGCTGATAGTCTTTTCCTACGTTTTACTTAAATAATTATTTATTATTATTATTGTCAATTAAGCTATTGAAGGGTCTTCAAGTGGAATATAATAATACACGGTCATAGGAGGGAGGTGTCTACCCAAACATCAGATACAAGGGAAGAGGTGGACGCCCCATTGCATGCAACAAGGCCATTGATACCAACTCCAAGACTGAGGTGACTACTCTTTTATTATAAATATCATTATAATTAATATTTTAGAAAATATAATTTTAAATTTTCCTTTTTATGTATAGTGATGCTGAGAAACGA